>NC_135869.1:27856284-27886284 GCF_031162955.1 Sander vitreus | reverse complement strand
TTTGTTTTTTTATTTTAGTCCAGCATGAATGCATCCCACAGGCTATCCTGGGCATGGACATCCTGTGCCAAGCAAAATCTGGTATGGGAAAGACGGCGGTGTTTGTGCTGGCCACACTGCAGCAGATTGAACCTGTTGATGGACAGGTTAGTACACACGTTCAACACACTGGCTCTACTCAGTCTGTTGTCCAGGATTGTGGAAGACTTAGGTGCACGTATTTGGCGGGGGGTTTAGTGGTCCTCCCTCAAGTACATTTTTCAGCTAATGAAGTCCACTGGGGACCAACAACCATTCGATTTTTTTCATTGTAACGTTGCTCACATTGATTTTACATTTATTCGGCTTAGGTGGTGCACAAAATGGCTTGTGAGCCTTTTTTTTTATAATGGCAGGGAACACCTCGCTGTTTTTCAGACTATGTAAAGGAGTAAATGGAGCTTGGGGAATTGGGATACGATCAGAATCCAGCATTTGTTTTGTTTTTTCCCTAATCTAGTCCCAACCTGATATTTGATCTAGTACACACAAGGCTACATTTGTACTTACTGGCTTCCTGATGGAAAGTAGTGATGGAAGGTTTTGGCCGAAAGGTTAACCTCGCGTCTAACTGTTTAGTAAAAGCACCTAGATCTTACAAATGATATGTACATGGCTGTTGCTTTATTATGTCAGAATTTAATTATAACTCATAACTACATTATTTATTACATGGAGCTCTTCATATCTACATTTGTAGTCTATTTGTAAGTTTATTCTAGCATAGATGTTTTTTACTTCAAACTTGAGGCTTGCATTAAGAGTCCACATGTCATGTCCGCATCAAAATTATCTTGCTTCTTGATAATGTACAGACTAGTGGTGCAAGATATATCGACTCAATATCGTTATCGCAATATAAGTATGCAATGTTTTAGTTTATTTTGTGGAGCGCTGCGTCCCGTCCGTTAGCTGTGTGGCTTAGTTGTGTTTGATTTAGAGCTTGAAACGCTGTAATGATCATGTTTCATTGGCCAGTTACTCGTTACACGTTACTAGCCACGTGCACATGTTCCACTACGTGACAAACCCTATGGAGCGTACCACCTTACATGTTTGCATATTTCAACAGAGTGACAACGTAAGTGAAGAAATGTAGACACAACAAAATGGAACGAATCGGAAGAGAATGAAAAGTAGTGTCCTGTTCTCCATGTATTTCATACTGTCCAACCAGTAGAACATGTCCTGTTCTGTAGACATGGTCCTTATTTATATATGTATACTGTCCAACCAGTAGAACATGTCCTGTTCTGTAGACATGGGCCTTATTTATATATTTATACTGTCCAACCAGTAGAACATGTCCTGTTCTGTAGACATGGTCCTTATTTATATATGTATACTGTCCAACCAGTAGAACATGTCCTGTTCTCCATGTATTTCATACTGTCCAACCAGTAGAACATGTCCTGTTCTGTAGACATGGTCCTTATTTATATATGTATACTGTCCAACCAGTAGAACATGTTCTGTTCTGTTATTTATATATTTATACTGTCCAACCAGTAGAACATGTTCTGTAGACATGGTCCTTATTTATATATTTATACTGTCCAACCAGTAGAACATGTTCTGTAGACATGGTCATATTGTCCATATATATATTCATGTTCGACCAGTCCAATATGACAGTCAGTTGAAATAAACCTTGTTATGAATCTATTTTGATGCGTCTTCCCGTAACTTGTGTTTAAAAATCAAATCACAATATTCATAATCTATCACAATTTCACATTTTGTCAATATCATGCACCCCTAGTACCGACACATTAAGATGTCAAGATGCAGCGTGTCTGAATCTGTTTGTCGCTCTACTCCTCAGGTGTCTGTATTGGTCATGTGCCACACGCGAGAGCTGGCCTTCCAGATCAGCAAAGAGTACGAGCGTTTCTCCAAGTACATGTCCTCTGTAAAGGCAGCCGTGTTCTTTGGGGGCATGGTCATCAGGAAGGACGAGGAAGTCCTGAAGAAGAACTGTCCCCATATCGTGGTGGGAACCCCCGGCCGCATCCTCGCTCTCATCCGCAACAAGACGCTCAATCTGAAGAACGTCAAGCACTTCGTCCTGGATGAGTGCGACAAAATGTTGGAGCAGCTAGGTGTGTTTTTTTTGTTTGGATATTCCTCTTCAGGGAGGGCATCCTGTCTGCCCCCCCCCCCTAACTTTTTTTTAGTAGTTTATTTTGAACATGTTTAAAGTAAAACGTTGAGTTATTGGCACGTTAGCTTATTCACCGTATCCCCCAGAGTTAGATAAGTCCAGACATACCTTCTCATGTGACCTTATTTGTACATGCTGTGACTCTACAAATCACAACATGTAAATAGGAACATGTTGGCGTTATTTTGTCACTTTTTGGGAGCAGTAGGGCTAGTTTGAGCCGGTTACCTCCAGGATCTGTGCTAAGCTAGGCTAGATGGAGCCGGTTACCTCCAGGATCT
Organism: Sander vitreus; assembly: GCF_031162955.1. Classification (NCBI taxonomy): domain Eukaryota; kingdom Metazoa; phylum Chordata; class Actinopteri; order Perciformes; family Percidae; genus Sander; species Sander vitreus. The sequence continues at coordinate 27,883,800 of NC_135869.1, read as the reverse complement.
GTGCTAAGCTAGATGGAGCCTGTTACCTCCAGGATCTGTGCTAGGCTAGATGGAGCCGGTTACCTCCAGGATCTGTGCTAGGCTAGATGGAGCCGGTTACCTCCAGGATCTGTGCTAGGCTAGATGGAGCCTGTTACCTCCAGGATCTGTGCTAAGCTAGGCTAGATGGAGCCGGTTACCTCCAGGATCTGTGCTAAGCTAGGCTAGATGGAGCCGGTTACCTCCAGGATCTGTGCTAAGCTAGGCTAGATGGAGCCTGTTACCTCCAGGATCTGTGCTAGGCTAGGCTAGATGGAGCCAGTTACCTCCAGGATCTGTGCTAAGCTAGGCTAGATGGAGCCAGTTACCTCCAGGATCTGTGCTAGGCTAGGCTAGATGGAGCCAGTTACCTCCAGGATCTGTGCTAGGCTAGGCTAGATGGAGCCAGTTACCTCCAGGATCTGTGCTAAGCTAGGCTAGATGGAGCCAGTTACCTCCAGGATCTGTGCTAGGCTAGATGGAGCCAGTTACCTCCAGGATCTAGGCTAGATGGAGCCAGTTACCTCCAGGATCTGTGCTAAGCTAGGCTAGATGGAGCCAGTTACCTCCAGGATCTGTGCTAAGCTAGTCTAGTGGTGGGGGCATCAGACAGTTACAACACGCACAGAGATGAGAAGGTATGTCTGGACTTATCTAACTCTGGGGGATACGGTTAATAAGCTAACGTGCCAATAAGTCGGCGTGTTCCTTTTTTAAAGGCCAATGATGATGAACATGCATTTAAGTACAGGCAAGAAAACCAGCACAAACTAAATCAGCAAACGTATCTTTCAACATTCCAGTAACTGATTCAAATAAGGATTTCTATGTTCAAAAAGGAGCAGAAAGTCTAGTCCTACCCCCTTTTTCTATTTTTTTTTAAATACATTTTGATAAAAAAAATTTTTTACCTTCGGCCTCTCGTTTGTGTAACAGACATGAGGCGTGACGTACAGGAGATCTTCAAGATTACACCCCATGAGAAGCAGGTCATGATGTTCAGCGCCACGCTGAGCAAAGAGATCCGACCAGTCTGCCGCAAATTCATGCAGGATGTAAGTGATCGATGAAGCACTGTTGCGGTACGGTTCCACGCAGCGAAACGCCAAGCAAATTTCAGCCAGCGAAATATTTCCTCGGGGGCGTTGTCGTGAAAACACGCCAGAACAGCGGCTGCTAGGCAGCTAGCAGAGAGGGTTGAGCTAGGTAGCATAGGTAGCTAGCAGGTAGTTTGCTAGCAAGCTATCGTTGCTATCGTAGCTTGTGGAATCCGTGTTGATACAAGCGTCAATGCTCTTCAACAAAACATGTAATCAAACAAATGCACAAGTAGCCTAGCTAGCTGCCTGGCTAAGCTTACAATGAAATCTAATGTCTGAACATGCTAGCGTTTAGCCTGTCAGCTAACTGAACAGTTTGAGTGTTTAAACTAACACATACACTGGTCCTTTTAGTGGTGTATGTGCCCTGACTAAGACTTTCGTCTCCATTCAACCTCAATGAGAGCGAAGCCAAATTTTGCTGTGTGGAAACCTACCGTTCAGAAAGTTGTGCATTGTAGCTGCTGCACGTTGGAACAAGTTTCCCTAACTGTCTGTCATCTCCTCGTGTGCAGCCCATGGAAGTATTTGTGGACGACGAGACCAAACTGACGCTCCACGGCCTGCAGCAGTACTACTGCAAGCTGAAGGACAGCGAGAAGAACCGCAAGCTCTTTGACCTGCTCGACGTGTTGGAGTTCAACCAGGTAAAGTGATGGCGTTATTGCACGGTGCATGTCTATCCCAGTAGCATTTGGCATGTTGTATTACTTGAATATTTGCTAGTTGTATCACGCCTACCCCTATCTAAAGCTGTGGCTACGTACGTAGCGATACCGACCCTACGCTGTAGCCTGACGTGCACCTTTCGAAAAATGTAACTACACGTCGCAGTGGCGCACGTCACTCGGCTGTGGCTGGATAGCGTTGCATTTCCCCCCCTGACTCATGTCCTGGTTCTCCTTCTCCATCAACATGAAATCAAGGAGAGGGTTAACTTCTCCTGCTCCAGATTTCCCACCGTGGTCAGAAAAAACAGGGGAGACACTAAGGCTGGGCGATATGGATACCGCAACGATGTTGTAGTGTTGACTATTGGTGCTTTCACAAAATATTTACACGAGATTTTTGATAAATAATAATCAGTAATGTGGATATAATGACTAAGTGGGTAAAGGCAAATAATGGAACAGTTACAACAGTCTGGTAAGTTCAGAAAATGACACTTTACTGTAATGCAGCCTTTAAAACCAGGAAAAGACAACACTTGCCATATTACAATATCCAAAATCTAAGACGGTATCTAGTCTCATATCACAATATCGATATTGCCCAGCTCTAGGAGACAGTTTGTTTCTCTCACTATGACTCTAGAGTCACTACTCGCTCCGAGGATGATCATTGTTGCTTTCTAACACACGCACGCACCACGCCAGCCAGCCAGCCCTGCTATCCTCTATAAGAGGTCGATGCACACACCAACACACAAGTACAAACTTACGTCGGCTACGGTGATAACTCAATGTACAGCTGCCGCAGAACCGTAAATCAAGCTCAACTCTTGGCAAGAAAGTGTCAACTATCCGTTGAGAGCTTCGAGTCCCTGCGATGAATTCCACGTTCATTTTAAAATCCCTCATTCAGGGTCTGAAGGAATCCAAAGAACTAGGGCTTTAGGTCAGATATTAACACTGTGGACCCCCCCAGGCAGTCCTCAGTTAGCGAGGGAGGGGGATGCCAAACTGTGTTTAAAATGTTTTTAAAGGTTTCTCTTTTCAAATACTAAAATGTCTGAAAACGTACAATATGAATCCAATAGTTTAATAGCAAAGATACATTTGTGGAAAAAACATATATTGAATATAAGTAGGGCTGCACGATATGAGGAAAATATGCGTTAACGTTGTTGAATATTGCTCTGAGGTATTACTGGGGATAAATAAACATATTAAAGTGTACTCAGTACTGCTGCTTTCACATATTCTGCTGAAATACAAACTGCTCGTTCGCGATATGTCGCAGCCTTTCGCTATGTGTTAATTGCGCCAGCTGATATTGTGTGTGTGTGTATAGATGGATGGATAGTGTGCATCCCTAAATATAAGTATAGGTAAGGTAGCCACTATGATGGCCATACAGTAACGTTGAAGGACTCACTGCCAATCCTTTTTAATCCATCCGGCCCAGTTTCATGCAAATTAATTGTATACAACCTATGTATTGGTGGGTCCCTTCTCTGTCTGTGTCTCTCTTTCAGCTAAGGGATCCTCGGCCTAAAAACGTTGAAGACCCCTGCTTTAAGTTGCCTCAGCAGCTGTATTCCAATGCCTTTGCTTTGCCTCTAGGTGGTGATCTTTGTCAAGTCAGTGCAGCGCTGCATCGCTCTGGCCCAGCTTCTGGTGGAACAAAATTTCCCTGCCATTGCCATCCACAGGGGAATGGCTCAGGAGGAGAGGTGAGACTACACACACACACACACACACACACACACACACACACACCTCTTGCATAGCTCCTCTCATAAACATATGCTCTATTGAGATCCGAATGCTAAGTATGTTTATGGAGCATGAGGCCTCATCAGTTAACTCAACACATCATTGCCTTCAAAGAGGGGATGCAGTTCACTAATGCCTACAGCAGCTGTGTTGATAATTCTCCCTCATGCCCCTTCTTAATCCACAGGCTGTCTCGCTATCAGCAATTTAAGGACTTCCAAAGGCGGATCCTGGTGGCCACTAACCTCTTTGGCCGAGGGATGGACATTGAGCGGGTCAATATCGTCTTCAACTACGACATGCCAGAAGATTCTGACACCTATTTGCACAGGGTGAGAAATACCTGCAGCTGTTTTTCCCGTTTTTAATGTTTCTGTTATGTCGCTTCTTTTCGTTCTGGGAAGTTCTTTTAAATAAGTTTTTGAATACCTTAAGTGTTACATTTTTGGGATTTCACTCACTCGGGGCCTCTTCTCTGCGCCTGTCAGGTTGCCCGTGCTGGCAGGTTTGGAACCAAAGGCCTGGCTATAACCTTTGTGTCTGACGAGACCGATGCCAAGACTCTGAACGATGTTCAGGACCGTTTTGAAGTCAACGTGGCCGAGCTCCCAGATGAGATCGACATCTCCTCTTACAGTAAGCCTCTCCATTTCCGAATGCCTGTGATGCTTGATGTCTTCAGGGACGTTAGGCCTGTTGGAATGATTGTAATCTTTGGATTAATAGGTTCAACGTGCAATGATACGCAGAAGTCACGGTTCGGTTCATACCCTGCTTTAGGAGTCACGGTCACCCACATAAGTTAGTTATTGTTTAACAGACCGTAGTGCAAGTGTCTAGACAAAATCCTCTTGTTGGGGGACCGGGGTTACATTTCGCCAAGCGGCAACTTGGGTAAAACTATGATTTAAGAAAAAGGAACATTTCTGTATTACACGGAACAAACACTTTCCCAAAAGGTAACCGGTTACAAAATGTGTAGAGTAATACAAAATAAAACGTGTGCATTAGGACGAGTGTTAACATTTAGTTCCCCGTGGCTATATTTAAACATTGTGTGACATGTACGTTTTCCTATTATACATGCATCAGTCTACATACTGTGTCTTCTGCTCGCAATACAGACTGTTAAAGCCCTACTATACTGCTATTTGTTGGGTTTTGGTGTTTTGCTCGGCAGTTTAATCCAGTGAGTTAGGGCTGCAACTAACGATTATTTTCATTGTTGATTAATCAGTCCAATATTTGACTAATGGATTAGTTGTTTGATCAATACACATTTTGAAGAATGTGGATCAGTGTTTCCCAAAAAGCCAGAGATGACGTCGTCACATGTCTTGTTTTGTGGTCAGTATCTTTTGGTCATTCGTTTTTCATTTCATAATCGGGTGTTAAACAAAACGACTGGCCGTTTTTTCCTTTTCATTGTCAAAAGGGATTGTGAAAATGTCAAACATGCTTTGATTTTCTATTTCATATAACAAAAAATTAAATCACTAGAAAACAAATGAAAGAAATGCCAGTTTTTTCATATTCTGAGACGGATGTTGCATTTCCAAGGCAATCGCACCGGCGTAGCCTCACTTCCTGAGCGACTGATCATCTGTTTTTTGCGCCTTTTACATAAATATGGCTATGAAATACATCATGAAATACATAAATGAGGCAATGCATATAAACGTATGCATTAGTCATTATAGTTCAAAAGCCTAAATACATGTTTTACATTTATTTAAGTGGACTTTATATAAATAGGTATTTATTTCTGTCTCTTTATTTGCACGTTAACACTGCTACTCACTACTTGGGCGGAGTGATTAGGGCAACACCTGAGAAGCCCTGTGCAGAGAGTAGAAATGCTTCACCTTCTGAGAATATAGGTCCAGTATGTTTACGGTTAGAAGATGGCTGTGTGTCATGTGACCTTGTTATTTGTACACGCTGTGACTCTACAAATCACAACATGTAAATAGGAACATGTTGATGTTATTTTGTCACTTATTGGGAGCAGTAGGCTAGATGGAGCCAGTTACCTCCAGGATCTGTGCTAAGCTAGGCTAGATGGAGCCAGTTACCTCCAGGATCTGTGCTAAGCTAGGCTAGATGGAGCTGGTTACCTCCAGGATCTGTGCTAAGCTAGGCTAGATGGAGCCGGTTACCTCCAGGATCTGTGCTAAGCTAGGCTAGATGGAGCAGGTTACCTCCAGGATCTGTGCTAAGCTACCAGTGGGGCCGTCGGAAAGAGCTACAACACGCACAGAGATGAGAAGGGTATGTCTGGACTTATCTAACTCTGGGGGAGACGGGGAATAAGACAAAGTCCCAATAAGTCGGCATGTTCCTTAACGGCAGCAACAGAAAGTTTACTGGGATCAGCAGCCCTGACTGAGTCCATTTCCTGAGCTGTTGTTTGGGCGAAGTTGTCTCTGGGGGTTAGAGACAGAGTCAGAGGGAGGCAGGGAGATAGGGTGACATTATGAAAGAAGTCTTCTCCCCCAAGCATTATCAGAGTGTAAGTTTCAGAAGTAATTTTAGCCTGGGCTGAAGGCAACACTGGTGGCTACACGGGCGCTGTTGCACTGGAAATGACAACACCCCGTCTCAGAATATGAAGAAACAGGCCTTTTTTCTTTCGTTTTTCTATTTTCAAGTGATTGTATTTTGTTATATGGAATACAACAGGAATATCAAAGCATATTTTTTAAATGTATCTCATCCCCTTTTGACCATGAAAAGGAAGAAATGCCTTTCAACTGTTCGTTTTGTTTTTTTAATACCTGTTTATGAAATGAAAACCAAAATGACCAAAAGATACACTGACCTTCTGTCCACAACTCAGAGATTCAGTTTCCTGTCAGAGGACAGAAGAAACAAGAACATTCCCATTTTAACAAGCTGGAATCATTAAGCTTTCTACTCAAGCCGATCATTCGATCATCAAATAAGTAGGCGACTCATTTAATAGATAGCTTATCGATTAATCTGTGCAGCTCTGCAGTGAGTCAGTCAGCTGAAGACGGCGCCACCTACGGCTGCTCGATTATGGGAACGAACCATAATCACGATTATTTTGGTCAATATTGGAAGCACAATTATTTAACAAGATTACTCGTTGACGTTTGGAAAGATGTTGCTTTTTGTTATTTTAAAAACCGTGAAACCAATCAACAGTGAGAACACCGTGAACTGTGAAACTACCTGAAGACTTTCCCCATTTTTCACTTTTCATTCCGATCACAAGAGTTTAAAATAAGTTAAACTTGCCAAACGTAACGTGCAAAATAATCGTTTATCTCGCTTACATTGTTGTTGTGATCGTTGGAAGCCAAAATCAAAGCTTGATTAATGGTGTGGTAGCCTGGTTGACCCCAAACAGTCTGGGAAAGGTTCATTGACGGTTCATTTCCAAAGGGGCGTCACCAACGGACGCCGCTCAAATCCCTCTGGGCGCAATTGGATAGTCCTCCAACCAATCGGAGCAACAATTGGGGTGATGCTGCTCTTCAGTAGCCATCATGTTGAATGTAAACACAAAGCTGCTCGCCGTCGCTGCGCTATTGTCATCGTGTAGAGCCCGCCTCAGCGGTTGTGATTGGCGTAGAGCCCGCCTCAACGGTTGTGATTGGCGTAGAGCCCTCCTCAATGGTTGTGATTGGCGTAGAGCCCTCCTCAGCGGTTGTGATTGGCGTAGAGCCCGCCTCAACGGTTGTGATTGGCGTAGAGCCCGCCTCAACGGTTGTGATTGGCGTAGAGCCCGCCTCAACGGCTGTGATTGGCGTAGAGCCCGCCTCAACGGCTGTGATTGGCGTAGAGCCCGCCTCAGCGGCTGTGATTGGCGTAGAGCCCTCCTCAACGGCTGTGATTGGCGTAGAGCCCGCCTCAGCGGTTGTGATTGGCGTAGAGCCCGCCTCAGCGGTTGTGATTGGCGTAGAGCCCGCCTCAGCGGCTGTGATTGGCGTAGAGCCCGCCTCAGCGGTTGTGATTGGCGTAGAGCCCGCCTCAGCGGTTGTGATTGGCGTAGAGCCCGCCTCAGCGGTTGTGATTGGCGTAGAGCCCGCCTCAGCGGCTGTGATTGGCGTAGAGCCCGCCTCAACGGTTGTGATTGGCGTAGAGCCCGCCTCAACGGTTGTGATTGGCGTAGAGCCCGCCTCAAACGTCGTGATTGGTGCCTTGATTTTGGGGACATTGGAAATGGGTTTGAATGGGCTCTTCACCAGACTGACTTGCAGAGCAAATCTCAAGTTCGTCAGGGTTTACCCAGGCTAATCGTCGTGTTTCTCCCAGTTTTTATATATCAAATGTTACTACTGTATATCTTGTCTTAGAGCTAACAAACGTATAATCACCTCTACCTGTATGCTGTACCGTATTACAGTCCTTCCAGAAAATGCTGAGTTTTCTTGTGATTGTTGCAGGCAAAAATCCCTGATTATGTGGCACGTTTTCTTTAAAAAATGCAATGGAATATGTGAGATATTTATGTAATTCTTGCGATGAAATTGTGGGAACTGCAATGGCTGCTCTTGTGTGAAGTAAACAACATTTTTCAACTTTCTGCTAAGATATGACTTTTTTGCAACGAAAATGCAGGGATTATATCATGCAAGGCTCGCATATTTTGCGCGGAAATCGGCAATTTATGCGGCGTAAGTGCGAGTATTTGACAAAATAAACATGCAGACTTTATCTGATTATGAGCTCGTGTTTTCTGGAGGGACTGGTATTAGCCCAGCAGAGCATCCTCTCTGTTTAACATTTACTAATGAATGGTCTTGTCCTGTTTCTTTTCTATCGTCCTGTTTCACCTTGTTTTATGTAGCAAATGTTACTACTGTATATCTTTATGTCCTTTTTTTTATTGTAATTTCCATCTGCCTAATGGACTACAGGTGGAAATTAGCCTTTGGGCTACAATCTGGCACTTTTACGTGTACTGTTGTACATGTTCAATGTACATTGTCCTGAAAATAATAAATAAATGAAATTGTACAGCCCTACCCCACAGATAATCAGCCGCTGTAATCGACCTTTACGAGAGGCCGTGTAACTGGTGCTCTCATCAAATGGGAACGGCCTTTGCACGTATAACCAGTTATGTTGGTATGCTCAGCTGTTGATCTTTTACTGAACTCATGTCTCTCCTCTGTCTTTTTAGTTGAGCAGTCCAGATGAGTCCTCCAGCAAAGAAGATGTCTCCTCTTCATGGATCTTGTGTCTTGTATTTGGAAGTAGACGTATTTCACTGCTGATTTGAAAGCTCTGCTCGTTCCCTACGTTCACCAAACTTTTTTTTTATTGTCCGTTTTTTTTTTGGGGACAGGGGGGTATGGTCGGTTTTAATTTGTCTTTTACTGTTTTTCTTTGCTCAATGAAATTAAAACTTTTTATAAAATGCCATTTTTACTGTCGTGGTCTCTTGTGAGGCTGTTCTAGTCTCTGCCCCCATTTTCATCCAGCAGAGCTTCAGGGAAACGTTTAGGAAACTAGTTCTGAGGAACATGTAAGTGACTTTTAGCCCCTTTTTTTAAATGTTCAAACTAGATTGTCTAGGACATTTGTGTTTTTTGTCCCCCCCACTGCAACATTGGTCTTTAAAAAGTCATGTAAATGACAGTTGAGTAGATTTTGGCTCACATGGCAGCTCTTTTCTTTGACTTTCCAATTGAATGCCTCAAATAAACGAAGTCACCAAGTGGAGTCCTGGTGGTGAATTGTGATTAGTAGTGTCATCGGTACGGAGCCCTTTTAAGGGACATGGGGATTTTAATTTTTCTCGTGTGCACAAGATAGTTTACCCATCTCATGCTGCCAAAAACAATCCAAGTACCAGTCAGAATTATAATCATCTTCCTAAATAAGCTACGAAAGAGTACCAGATAGTGTCAACCAACGTAAAGATAAGGCAACTGGAACTGATTCCCATTTAATGCTGTGAATCTAAAATGGTAACTTTAGCCTCATAACGTCAGCACTTAGCAGTACCTCATTAGCATCATTTTGCTAGCCTTAGATTGGTTTCTTGTGCGCACCACAAAAAAGCTCCCCATGTCCCTGGCGTCTACGAAAATTAGCACACCATAAAATGGAAGTAACTGATGCTTGTATCTGTATTTTGAGGAAAATATTTTACACAACTACCATCACAAAATGCATATATAACTTGTACTGTACTTTGTTTAGTTTAGTGCTAATTAAGCATGTGCTATTAGCATCTAAGTGAGCATTTAACGGGAGCATGCAGATATTAGCTTAAAACCCATTTAGTCACACATCTCACTTTAAATTGAGGAATCTGTGTGTGTCTTTCAAAGAGCCAATCATCCGATCTCCAAACATTTGGCGGTTGTATTGCTGGGTTCCCAATGACAGCAGTATCAGTTTAGGTGCAGTTTAATGAATAATGATGCATATGTTTTTAGTTGTTACATTGTGTGTAAATTCTGAATCTGCGACATAACCAGTAAATGTAGTCAAATGTTTTCCTCTGAAATGAGTCAGTAAACAGTTTAGTTGCATATTAAGTACTTTGGGGTCCTTCTGTAAGTTATTTTGGGCTACGAAACATCTGGAGAAAGCTAAAAGCAGCAATATAGGAGGCCAAGCAGTCGGCCAGTTGATGAGAAAATCATGACTTTTGTTAAATGTACACGACCAAGTGTAGGAGTGCAAATGTCTCATTAAAAATGGAAAATGGTGAACTCATTCCAACTCCATACCTGCAAACTAGCCGCGTTTTGAATGGGGGAAAATGTCATCCACGTAAATCGTGTGGATCCGAAGAGTTTTTATTTTGTGGGGCGGGGTGGTCCGAGACCCGGTGCTAATACGACACCGGTCCCTTAACGACAGTTATCTACCGGACTGAATTGCAACGTGGATTTCGGTGCCACTGAAATGCCTGCGCTTCTCTCGGATGCTCGGAAAACGGACGTTAGAGGCAACCTAAACATTGCCGCATGTCACGTAATGAAGTAAACACTACACTTGACAGCAGGTAACGTTAGCCTACCGTTAGCTTGTTAACACTACACTTGACAGCAAGTAACGTTAGCCTACCGTTAGGTAGTTAACACTACACTTGACAGCAGGTGACGTTAGCCTACCGTTAGCTAGCTAACACTACACTTGACAGCAGGTGACGTTAGCCTACCGTTAGCTTGTTAACACTACACTTGACAGCAGGTGACGTTAGCCTACCGTTAGCTAGCTAACACTACACTTGACAGCAGGTGACGTTAGCTAGCTAACACTACACTTGACAGCAGGTAACATTAGCCTACCGTTAACTAGGTAACACTAGACTTGACAGCAGGTAACATTAGCCTACCGTTAGGTAGTTAACACTGCACTTGACAGCAGGTAACGTTAGCCTACCGTTAGCTAGTTAACACTACACTTGACAGCAGGTAACGTTAGCCTACCGTTAGCTAGCTAACACTACACTTGACAGCAGGTGACGTTAGCCTACCGCTAGCTAGTTAACACTACACTTGACAGCAGGTAACGTTAGCCTACCGTTAGCCAGCTAACACTACACTTGACAGCAGGTAACGTTAGCCTACCGTTAGGTAGTTAACACTGCACTTGACAGCAGGTAACGTTAGCCTACCGTTAGCTTGTTAACACTAGCACTTGACGGCAGGTAACGTTAGCCTACCGTTAGCTAGCTAACACTACACTTGACAGCAGGTGACGTTAGCCTACCGCTAGCTAGTTAACACTACACTTGACAGCAGGTAACGTTAGCCTACCGTTAGCTTGTTAACACTACACTTGACAGCAAGTGACGTTAGCCTACCGTTAGCTAGTTAACACTACACTTGACAGCAGGTGACGTTAGCCTACCGCTAGCCAGTTAACACTACACTTGACGGCAGGTAACGTTAGCCTACCGTTAGCTAGTTAACACTACACTTGGCAGCAGGTAACAGTACGGTGGCCGACAGGGGCAAACGCCCTGATACTTAAGAAAACACAGGCAAATAGACAAAACAACAAGCAAATTAAGAAAACAACTTCATTAATTTGACAACACGTGCAGCGTTCAGCAAACGCGCTGCAAATACACACAACACAACCAAATACATAAACGCACTGCAAATATGAAACGATGCAAAAAGAAAAGCACGCAAACCCAGAAAACAAATGCAACAAAAAACGCAGCATCCAGATTACACAACGGAAGTTCTCCAGACCTCTAGAGGGAGTAAAAGTAAAAAAACGGTGTACAAGTGTGTCTGTATTTCACTGGAGAGGAACGTATGTGTGTGTATATACATACATATATATGTATGTATATGTATGTGTATATATGTATGTATATATATGTGTGTGTGTGTATATATGTATATATATGTGTGTGTATATATATGTGTGTATATATGTGTGTGTGTGTATATATATATATATATACACACAAAATGTGTGTGTATGTATATATGTGTATGTATGTATATATTTGTGTGTGTATGTATATATGTGTATGTATATGTGTGTATATATATATATATTATATACATATATACACACATACATACACACACAAACACACACACATATATATATATATATATATATATACATACATATATATATCCCTTTATCAGCCCTTCTGAGTTTGCAGGTATGCAACTCATGTGTTAGGCAAACCGTCTCCAACAGAAGTAGTTACGAACATGTGAACACGTTTTTATTTTTTAATATTTATATATGTAATCTCAGAAAGCATGACTTTATTTTTACACATGGTTTTAATGTACACTTGTAGACATACAATCACGCTTTCAAATTGGCACTTAATGCTCGTAAAGGATCTGAACCGTGCGTTGTTCAGTGCTAAACTACACATTTACTACTTCAGTATAACTCTGTCAAAGGATTGGCCCTTATACAGCAGATAGAACTACAGAGAAGGTAACGATGCATCTGTACATAGCTGCTCTAAAGTGTCCTGTAACAAAACTAGACATACAGTACCAACACCACAGCATCTACAATAGCAATGGTGTACAATTACCAAAACACATTTTTTTCTTTTTAATCACATGTAGCCCCTAAGGAGGTTGTCAGGCTTCGAGGCAACTAAAATAAACCAACAAAAAAGCCTACTGTAGCCAAGAGATGTAAGTCTATTTTCCAGTTTCACAGAGAAATACAAACAAATGTCTAAGCCACTATCTTATGGCACAAGAGGGGAAAAAAAACACATTTTTGAAATAATAAAATGGTGCTTCAAATAATTTAGTCACCCATTTAAAATGTGTATTCAGTAAAGATACAAAATGTCCCTCTGTCACCTTTTGCATGAGATAAAAGGTCTTGAATCTAGGCTAAGGTGCGTGAGCTTGAACCCATGTTGCAAGGGTTCTTCAGTCATAGTGAAGGATTTTTGGCCACAGAAAAGATGAAATAATACAGATTTCCCCCCCTCTCCGAAACGTCCTCAGGATTAGGCTTTTAGGCCGTGACAGTGATGTCATCTGACAACGCAGCCTTCTACAGCATTTCTCAGAAAACAAACACTTCAACATGAACAAGATATTGTTTTGTTTTCAGCAAGAAGCTCAATTACAGGCCAGATTGTTCACCGAGAGCGGTTCCAACCGCCGCGAGTCGCAAATGACATGTTTACCTCGGTACACGCAGTTTAAAATCTTTATTTTTAAAGCAAAAACAAAAAAACCCAGAGTGGCTGATTTTCTCTCGCTGCCACTTCAGAGTCAGGATTGTTAATTTGCCCAGAATTAGGCGGTCCACGTCTAGGCGCCAGAATCCCAGGCTTGTTCTTCTGGTGCTTGCAAAATGTCTCAGTTTCTCGCCGAGGCAAGGCAGGGGACGAGTCCAGCTGGGTAAACAACCTTTCGACATATCCCCCCCCTCCCTCCCTCCCTCCCTACTAATGCGTACAAAGCCTCAACCCATCAGGGTGGACTCTGTCTCTTATCCTGTAGCTTTTATCATCCATCATTAGAAAGGGCTTTCACCCCAGGGGGTCAAGCCCTGGATCTGTGGGAGGGGAGTCCTCTCCCTCTCATGGCTGACAGCTCTCAGCTGTTTTGTCCCTCTCTCAGATCCCCCCGTTCAGTTCAGCTACGCCGAGGTGCCCAAAACACAGCCGCCCCGGCCGCCTTCCCTGGTGGCAGGCCACTGCGTCATCCCGTCTGTCTCGACAATAAATACCAGTGAATAAATACCATAAAAAGACACGAGCCCGACACGCTCCCCCGTGAGAACATCCGAGATGCTGCTCCGTCTTCTGCCGAACACAATCACAGTTTTTTTATTTTTTTGCTTCTCCGTGAGTCTTCATTTGGTTTATCAAAACTACGTTATTGGAGTGTACAGACGTCCAGCAGGTTTCATATTCTGGCTCCAAAGCAACGAAAGTCAGACCAGCTTCACTATCGGCTGGTCAGTTAACTGTGATTTGAGTCCACACCATCAACACAAGGTGTGTGTGTGTGTGTGTGTGTTTTTAGTTTATTTGTCAGAGACCATGCACAGTTCAAGCCCTGTACCAGAGTTAGCTATACAGCTAATTTACATCTGTGGTCCGTGTGTGTGTGTCAGCTTTCGTTCCAGTGTCCCCAACAAAAAGTCTCAGAGTTCAGGGGACATTTGGCAGCAACATGGCAGCTGGTTGCATCCAAGCTTGTCCTTAAAAGGTTTTGTCGCAGTCTGGCCATGGCCACAAACAACTCTTTATCTACACTAAAAAAACAAAAAAGGGGGGGCTGTCACTTCTGTGCTCTTTCCAAGGCGCATTCCTTTCCCCATTCCTCCCCAAATTCAGAAAAGACGTGTTCACCTCGCTTGCGTCTACTCATATAGATACACTAAGGACAGCTATTGTATAATGGGGATCACTATGGGGGGGGGGTTTGTTGTGAGGGAATGTAAGTTGTTTTTTTTGGGTGAGGAGGGGGTGGTGATACCACTAGTCGATGAACTTGTGTGTGTCTCCGTAGAGCCATCGCTGGGGAGGCATGGCGGCCTCGTTCAGGTGGTTGCACTCGTCACTGCACTTGCAGGACTGGATGAACATCACGGACCGGCTGAAGCGCTCGCCGTCGGGACAGGCGAAGCTCACGCTGGCGGTGCGCGTGCGGCGGGGCGAGCAGCAGCGGCCGTCCCGGCACACGCCACAGTAGTTGGGCCTGTACAGGCGAGTGCTCCGACAGCCGGCGTAGGACAGGCGGTGAGGCTCAGGGGCCTTGTGGGTACGGGAGCACTTCCTTCCTTTCTGTAGAGAGAGAGAGAGAGAGAGACAGAGAGAGAGAGAGAGAGAGAGAGAGAGAAGTCAGTCAGCCAGGGAAAGGAGCTCAGCCATGCTAGCAGCTCTATAGTCTCGCATTACCAGACCTTCCTCCACAGCTCTGCAGAGGAGGGTCTGTCTAGTCCACACAGCATTCCTGGATGGGAGAAAAACGTGCTCTGGTTTATTGGCATTTCTTTAAACCAATCACAATCATCGTGGGCGGGGCTAAGCTCCGGACGGAGCCACGGTGCCTCTGCTAAATAGTCTCTGGAAGGAGCTTGTTTTGGTGGAACATGTGGACGTTCAAAAGTAGTTTTAGTCGTGCAACAGAAAACTCAGATTGGACAGATAGTCTAGCTAGCTGTCTGGATTTACCCTGCAGAGATCTGAGGAGCAGTTAACCATAGTCCTCACTAATCAGCCGGAGGTTAGAACGCCAACACAGAGACAGAGGAAGGGGACATCTGGTCGAGAAGAGGGACATCCAGCGGGAATTAACGGCGGAACCGGAGCAGTCACGAAATTAGCGCTCCCCCCTTCCGTAGTTAGGGTTCAGGTTCAGGTAGGTCAGATCTCGACGGGGAAACAGAACAGAGTTCCTGGACCTTGTACTCGACCGTGCAACTTTGAGTTTTTCTGCGTCAAAATGTATGTTGTTATGATGTTTTCGTTGATATTTTTGAACCACATTTTTGAATCTTTTTCTTCAACGTTCTTTTAGCATTTTTTTCTTCAAATGCTATACAACTGAATACAATTACAACCTGCTCTTCACCTGTTCAACTGACTTTAACAGACAGTACGTCTGTCCTGCTATTATTACAGACGTGAACTATAACCAGACAGTTCAGCCTCGTTCACTGACTCACAACGACGCGCTGCTGAGAATGAAACGGAAACACTGGAATGGATATTTGGCGTAACACAGATTTATTAAACTTGCCAATTAGATTAGTTTACAAGGAAATAACGAGAGACAGGTGAACTAGATTTAAAAGGGTAGAATTTGGTGTGGTGTTGACAACAACCCCATCCACAGATCTTAAGGCAGCTACACACCAACCCGATAATCGGCCGTCTGACAGTCTGGCGAGGTCGGTGACTCGAGTCTGGTCGGTGTGTTCGTACCGTCGTCCGTCGGAGGAGCCGTCGGCCTTCATTTGGTCCGACCTGACATGCTCAGTCAGAGACAGGACAGTCGGGGAGACTGATCAGTCTGACTGGTCGGTGTGTAACGGCCTTTAGGGTTCCTCCTCCTACCAGAGCCCACTTTAACCCGTGCCCAGAGCCATACGCCGCTAACGTCTTTAGTTTTAGTTCAGCTGCATTGCTTTCCACTGAAAGCTTTATAGGATCACAGAACCATTTGCCTAGCTGCCATACCACACAGCAAAATGAAATGACTCATTACACAAGCCTCGAGACATGAAAAACAGAATTAATGCAGTTAAGCACAGACGGGAAAACAAAATAAAGGTCAGAACAACCGATGAGTGCCGGAGAGAGACAGGGACATGCCAGGGATAGTTAAGGATTGACACTGATGCACATTAACACCCACACAGCAGCTCTGCAAACATGTGGAGAGCGCAGGGAAACAGGTGCATAACAACCCATCAGATTGACGAGTGGCTCACGGAGAGGCAGAATGTTTCTGAGGGGGCTGCGTATGAAATGTGAGAGAGAAACAGCGTGGGTGACTCAAGTGCTCTTAAATCTCCTAGCAAAGGGCGGCTGAGTGCAGCGGACAGCCACAGTGTCACAGGATCAGTGTGGGAGAGCTAAACACTCCCACTCCCACACACACACACACACACACACACACACACACAGAGAGAGAGAGACACATACACACAGAGAGAAACACACACACACACACACACACACACACACAGAGAGAGACACACACACACACACACACACACACACACACACAGAGACACACACACACACACACACACAGAGACACACACACACACAGAGAGAGACACACACACACAGAGAGACACACACACACACACACACACACACACAGAGACAAACACACAGAGAGAGAGAGACACATACACACACACACACACACACAGACACACACACTCCCACACACAGACACACACACACACAGAGAGACACACACACACAGAGAGAGAGAGAGACACACACACACACAGAGAGAGAGACACACACACACACACACCCACACACACCCACACACACACCGACACACACACACACACACACACATTGTTTTCTTTTGTCAGCAGC
Organism: Sander vitreus; assembly: GCF_031162955.1. Lineage (NCBI taxonomy): Eukaryota > Metazoa > Chordata > Actinopteri > Perciformes > Percidae > Sander > Sander vitreus. The sequence goes on along the minus strand of NC_135869.1, from coordinate 27,866,722 downwards.
TCTGAAAGTTCTGGGGTTTCTTGTCGTGGTATTTAACAAAGAAGGGGATCTTCAGCTGTTTAAAATAAAAACTTGGGGGGGAAAGTTGGGCGCCTGGTTAGCTCACCTGGTAGAGCAGGCGTTTCTTCCTCCTATCCCGGACCTTACTCCACAGCGCTGTGGAGATAGAGCTGGCAATGTGACACTACCAAAACGTTGAACTAACGGTTTGAGCTTTGAATGACAACCACAGGAAACAGTCTAATTTGGCTCTGTCGTCATCCTGCTGGGGATGTTTCCACACAGCAACAGAACCGTGAATAGACAGAATGGACCCGAAAGGGCTTCAGCAACAGCGGGATTCTGGGGTGGGGTGTGTATACATGCCATGATATTAATACCAATCAGAGCCCTTGAGAGCAATCCTTTCCTGAATGTATTTAGCACGGTGGCTAGAATGCAATTGATCCCTTTATATGGCTTTATCTGCACGTACGTTGTTATTTTTCAAGCAGCGTTTTGAGCCCAAAAGCGATCTCGGCCCACACAGTTTTATCTCCAGAAGCAGAACTAATCTCCATCCGTATGAACACATCTGACAACACATATCACATGACCGTTCACACACACTGGGCATGTGCATGTCGGTGTAAACAGGAAGCTGATTGGATGACGTTTCTCTGTGGTTGAAAATCCTGGATGTATACTTTGACTGAAAGGTCTGTAAGCTACATAACAGATAAGACTGACTGACGTATCACAGACAGACCTGTTACTGAAAGGTCTGTAAGCTACATAACAGATAAGACTGACTGACGTTTCACAGACAGACAGACCTGTTACTGAAAGGTCTGTAAGCTACCTAACTGATAAGACTGACTGACGTATGACAGACAGGCAGACAGACAGACCTGTTATTGAAAGGTCTGTAAGCTACCTAACTGATAAGACTGACTGACGTATGACAGACAGGCAGACAGACAGACCTGTTACTGAAAGGTCTGTAAGTTACCTAACTGATAAGACTGACTGACGTATGACAGACAGACAGGCAGACAGACAGACCCGTTACTGAAAGGTCTGTAAGCTACCTAACAGTTAAGACTGACTGACGTATGACAGACAGGCAGACAGACAGACAGACCTGTTACTGAAAGGTCTGTAAGTTACCTAACTGATAAGACTGACTGACGTGCGTCCTCGTCTCCAAATGTCTCCGTTTGTGTCGTCCAGACTACAAAACAACCCCGGAGTTTTCAAACCAAAACGGGGGCAGCAGAGTTTCCAAATGTTCACGTTTTAGGGGCTCGGAAACACCGGAGTAGTGCGGACGCGAGACGTAAACGTAGCAAAAGATATTAGTTTTATAAACCAAAACGTAGCAGTGTAGATGTACCCTCGGTGATACTACGCCCCAAATCTATCTTGTGAGTATCACCGTCCATATCCAGTTTGTTGCAATCAACACTTTACCAACAGCTGTGGACAGGGTTATAATGGGACAGTATGTTCACTCATATTTATTTAAGTTTCTGTGAACATTTTTTAATGTTTTCTGCCAAGTGCCCTATTTCTCCCAAAAGTCGGTTAAAATGCTCCCTCAAAACGTGCAGTATACTCGCTGCAGCCGACCTATCGAGCGCCAGTGTGACTTCATGGGAGCGCCGTAACTATTTATACTCGCGACACTAGCTGCAGTCTTCTCCTGAACAGAAGTGGCGCTAATGAGGAAAGGCTACGGACTTTGCTCTTTCTACGGACTAGAAGAAAAAGGTAAACAACGGCAGAACTGGCAGCAGCATTGACGTCAATGCTTGGATTTGATTGGATGAGCTACTTGGTGGGATCAAGCCTTTCATTCACCATAAAGAGCTCATCTTAACCCAGTACGTTAACCAGAGAGACCTGCAGTCACTCTGAGAGTCCTGGCATCACGTTACCCTCCAGCTCGTCCATGCTTCCCGTTTCTGCTTTGTCGCACGCCGCTGATTGAAATAGAGTGGTGCACGACCTCTGGTCTACTCTATTTTGACGTCACATTGGCACGTCCAAGCTCGGATGCGGTGACTGTCACAGAGTGGAGTCACAGATTGCAAAGCAACCCCAGAGTTTTCATACCAAAACGGGGGCAGCAGTGTTTCCAAATGTCTCCGTTTTATGGCTCAGAAATGCTGCAGTAGTGTAGATGTAAATGTAGCAAAAGATATTCTTTTTGTTTTTGTAAGATTATTTTTTGGCCTTTTAATGGATAGGACAGTTGCAGAGTGGAAATTGGTTAGTGGGGAAATACATGCAGCAAAGGGCCATAGGTCACAGGTCATATTCGACTTCTAGGCCGCTGTGGTACGGACTGAGCCTTGGCGCCCCAAGATTTTCGTTTTGAAACCAAAATGTAATAGAATGGATGTAGCCTGAGAACCTTAGCACACATTCCTCACCTTGACAGGCATAGACATGGAGCTGCAGGGCCGAATGTTGCACAGACGCGTCTCCTTGATCAGCTTACAGCGGGCATTGTCATTGGTAACACGAGAGGAGACGCCCATCCCACAGCTCCGGGAACACTGGGACCAGGAAGTCGTCTGAACCACACATTGATCTCCCACCTGTTTCCAGGCTAGGAGAGATGAAACAAGAGGACGTGTGAGAGGACAATGGGCGATGTGACATATGGAGAGTCAGAGAAAAGAGGAGCGAGATCGGGCAAAAGTAAAGCTGGAGGGGTGAAACAGGGCCGGTGGGAGAGAGAGGGGAAAGGAGAGGTCCAGAGATGCAAAGCACACTAGCTTCATTCAGTGAACAGGCAACACTGACGCATAGAGTGGGTGATTACAGAGAGGGGAAAGCTGGGTGACAGAGGTATGTGCTGTGCGTGTGTGTGTGTGTGTGTGTGTGTGTGTGTGTGTGTGTGTGTGTGTGAGAGAGAGAGCACCTCTGGTGTGCAAGGAGCCAGTGGAAAACAAGCCTCACATAAATGCTGACACACACATGCGTAGATGCAGAGGAAAAGGCTCACAGTGAGGCCGTTTGTGCGTCAGCGGGAGCTAAAATGGCTAAAACATAAACATGATGCTTTACTGCGTGGAGGAAACAGACGGCACTCTGAGGCAACGTGGCGGCAACCTCTCTTACCCGCCAGGTGCTTGTTTCCACGTGGCTTGTCCCACTTGCGCCCGCCCCCCACCTCCACCTCCACCAGCTCGTTCCCCAGGGTGTCCTTCTCCTTTTTGGGTTTGTAGGGGTACAGCTTCCGGTAAGGTTTCGGATAAGGCTTCGGGAAGGGGTAGGCCGGGTAGGGAATGAATGGGTAAGGCGGGTAAGCTGGAGGTTGGGGTCGACGGTGCACGGGGGGCACGAGGGAGGTTCCCTTGTGGCAGTCGATGGTGAGGCAGCACTGGCCCGGCACTTTGACCAGCTGTGGTGCCGGACAGGAAGGGGACGCCAGCGGCACGTGGCTGGGGCAAAGGGGCACGCAGCCCACCGCTCCGTCGATGCAGGTGCACTGGTGCTTGCAACCAGCGTTGAAGTTCTCGCCGTTTTGGTAAATCCGCCCGTTGTATTCGCACGAGCGGCCCTCTGCCTTCGCTGAGGGGAAAGGAAGTAGACAGAAGGTTTGGTTAAAGCACTTTTGAAGAACAAAAAGTGTTCAGATATCAGATATTCTGGATCTGAAGAAAACTCTGAAGCAAGGTTATTATTACAGTTACCCGAGTACCCGACGGGCCGGGCCGGGTTCGGACAGATATTTAGAAATGATGTTGGGGTTCGGATCGGGCTCGTTCACATCAGTGCGATAAAGCATTCAACATTTACTTATTATGTAGGAGTGTCTGTGTTAACGTGAGCTTGTTGCCCCGTGTGAGCTGATGACCTCATCTGTTGACCTTTCTGAATGTCTTCCTCCAGCTGCTTAATGAAAGCTTCCACACAAACAAACCTACATGTGTCGTTATATGAGAAAGAAACTACTGGGCATGCCCCCGATACCTTACTTCAATCCAACATTCATTTTATGTGTTTTACAAAAATGCTAGCTGCACTAAGTTAAATGTATTAAGCTGAAGACATCGTTCAGTTACTTTGTTATTTTTGTAAACAAAAAAAACAGTGTGCATCTCTATTATCTAAGCTAATACAAGTATCTGATCGGGACTCTGTATCAGCAGATATACAGAGATCAGGATCGGGGGCCAAAAAAGCTGATTGGGACTTCCTTAGTTTTGATTGGTTTCTGTCGGGGCCAGGTATAATGTCTCAGAAGTTTGTAGCTACATATACATCCAGAATACATGCACGGAGAACAGCTGGGATGTTTAAACCAAAAAAAGCACGGAAGAATCGCACAAAGACATCGGAAAAAGTGACAAAAACATCGAGAAGTGACAAAGAAAAGCCGGGAAAGCTTCAAAAGCTTTTGGGGGGGGAAAGTGAAAAAAGTTGTTTAAATGTTGACCCAGAAAAACTGAAAGTTGCACGTTGGACGGGAAGACAACACAAGGGTTAAATATTTCATCTTTGAGCTACTTAAGTGTCCGATGTGACGCAGTTACAACAGCGCCATCCCGTGTCAAGTCTGTCCAGTTTCTGGGGTTCAATGTCACAATGAGAGTTGATGGAAATTCCTTTTTTCAGTAGTAAAGTCTTAGAGCTTTGTACCATCTGGATGTCTTTATACATACACGTAAACTACCCTGGACCACCCTGGACTGGACTGATTGGCACTGTTTGACTCCCTTGCTGACTATATTAGCCATCTGCCCATTTTGCTAGCTTGCCTGTATGGTCAATACACCATGCTGTCTTTTTGTCTTTTCTTTGGGCGTCCAGATAGCTCAGTTGGTAGAGCAGGTGCCCATATGTAGAGGTTAACTCCTCGACGCAGCGGGCCAGGGTTCGACCCCGACCTGCGGCCCTTTGCTGCATGTCATTCCCCCCTCTCTCTCTCTCTCTCTCCCCCCTTTCATGTCTTCAGCTGTCCTGTCAAATAAAGGCCCAAAAATAATCTATGTATAGTTAAGTAATGATTATTCTATTTGTGTTGCCTGCTGTACTTGAATAGATTTGCACTGGCACTCTCTTGCACTATGATACCATTGCACCTTTCTGCATTTTCCCCACACCGCTCCTGTAAACATGCTACTACAGGGCACACTATTGATATATCTTTCTTTGTATTTTTGTAGTATGTGTGCATGGATGTCATATGTCATATGTCTGTGTGCCTATGTGTATGCATGTTGTGTATAACCTATTGGACACCTTAATTTCCTTCGGGATAAATAAAGTATCTCTAGCTATCTATCTAGCTAAAAAACTAAAACTGAAATGATTTAGGTTCATGTTTTTCTCAACCTGGCAAGTTTCAGTTGTTCTTAAAAGGTTTTAGTTTTTATTTAGATTCAGTTTTCACTGCTTATGTACAAATGCATGGAGATCAGAGGAGAGAGAGAGAGACACACCATCTCCAGATTTATGAAGCCAGCTCTATTCTTAGATCAGAAAGGCATTTTGACTTGTTTACAATGTCCATCCCTGAGTGGGACTCCCCATGCAACACCCCGGATACCCCCCCTTTATATAGAAACACCCCCAAATAAACACACACATAAAAATACCACTGTGCATGCATGTGTTTCATGGGGCTGTTTGTGTACACACTGAGCTACTTATATAAATCCCGGAGTTGGCCAGGTTTCAGTCCCAGCTCATGAAGGTGCTCTGTTTTTTGAAACGTGGCACGGGCTTCAAACCCCGAGACCCTATCAAAGAGAAACTCCAGCCGCTTGGCGCGGAAGCCAGATCCCCCACCCTGAAGTTACACATTCCCTCATCGACGCCGAGCTAAACCCCAAACTCAAAGCCCAATCTGAACATCTAAACCCAACTCCTCCCTGCATCTGACCCTCCCTCCCCTCTCTCTCTCTCTTTCAGCCTCCCAATAGTCTGTATATAAAGATGGACGACGCGTCACTAGGGTTGGGTACCGAAACCTGGTTCCACAATGGACCGGAGTAGAACACACATTTCGGTTCCTCATTTCGGGTCTACTTAAAAGGTGCTCTAAGCCAGTGTTTTTCAACCTTAAAGAAATCCTGCAGCACAGCACCAACCACGATACGTGCGAAAGGTGGCAGTATTTCTATTGTCTTAAAACAACAAGGTCATTATTGCACTATACTGCCACCTACTGACACAGAACAGTATTTCATTTCTCTGCCAGTCATCATATTTCAGGCACAGATGAGCAACAACACAATGAAAAAATGTTACTGGATCAATTACACACAGGACGATCTCTCACGACACAGTGGTTGAAAATCACTGCTCTAAGCGATGTTGGGTGACGTCACTTCTTGTTGAAGTATTTTCAAACAAAATGAGACTAGCTCGCCCCTCCCTCCTCCTCATCCCGTCCCCTCTCCCTCCCTTCCGTGCACTAACCCCCCCCCCCCAACCCCAAATCCTTCTTGTTAGTTATTGGCTTGAACACTGTTTGTTATATTTGGTGGTGCAGGTTGGCACAATTTGTTGTTGTTGTCGTTTGTGGAGGCTGGGCTGTCTACAGAGATAGTGAGGAGATGTTTTTTACAGTGTGTTCAGGGGACAGGCAGCTAGCAGATAGTGAGATGTTTTTTACAGTGTGTTCAGGGGTCAGGCAGCTAGCAGATAGTGAGATGTTTTTTACAGTGTGTTCAGGGGTCAGGCAGCTAGCAGATAGTGAGATGTTTTTTACAGTGTGTTCAGGGGACAGGCAGCTAGCAGATAGTGAGATGTTTTTTACAGTGTGTTCAGGGGACAGGCAGCTAGCAGATAGTGAGATGTTTTTTACAGTGTGTTCAGGGGACAGGCAGCTAGCAGATAGTGAGGAGATGTTTTTTACAGTGTGTTCAGGGGTCAGGCAGCTAGCAGATAGTGAGATGTTTTTTACAGTGTGTTCAGGGGACAGGCAGCTAGCAGATAGTGAGATGTTTTTTACAGTGTGTTCAGGGGACAGGCAGCTAGCAGATAGTGAGATGTTTTTTACAGTGTGTTCAGGGGACAGGCAGCTAGCAGATAGTGAGATGTTTTTTACAGTGTGTTCAGGGGACAGGCAGCTAGCAGATAGTGAGGAGATGTTTGCTGTATGTGACAAAAAATGTTGTAGCCTAATAAACGTGTGACATCGCTTAGAGCACCTTTAATGTGTCGACTGAAATATTTGTCCTCTGTCGCTGCAAAACGGACGTAAAAGCATATTAACTATTCACTGCATGTGATTGCTAGTAAACATATTACATCTTTCATGTGATTTCTCAGTTTTTCAAGGATCGGTTTAGGAATCGGAATCGTAAAAATCCAAACGATACCCAACGCTACGCGTCACCACTTCCTCCCGCTATACAAAAGCGAAGCCAAAATATCCCTGGATACAGCGGTCGAGGCGGAGCCCTGTTTGAGAGTTGCTCAGTGGCACATGAAGCCAAAACAGTTCAACTTCTGCGTATAAGATGACCCGGATGATTGCCGCTGCTTCCGCACTGTGCTCTTCTAGACTTTCCAAATGTTATTGGACCAAATGGATTGAATTCTTAAAAGTGAAAAGTCATTTTGCGGTGGTTGTGACGCTCGATAAAATGGATCCACTGATTTACAGCCATGTAAGTCTTTTTGGGCCAAAGGGCATCACGTGAGGGTAATGGAAGCTGTAATTACACTGTTTAGCCGCTTCAAAGCCCGGCGCACTTCCTTCAGGCCTGTTTTTGCGCAATAGTGAGTCAATCCCAGCTGTCAATCATAACGTTTTACCCCATTTTTATAGCATCAAATAACCAATAAAAACCAAACTGATCAGAACAATTAACACTTGAGCAAACGTCAGCGTGATCAGAACTACCTTAAATGACTGAAACCATCTTTGGGAAGAAATTATTTGACGTGTACTTTGATGTCCTATCCGCTAACGTGGAGGGAGGCAGGGTTTATAAGCTATAGTGTAGCCATCCGCCAGAGGGCGATCCCGATGTTTTGGCTTCACGTATACAGTCTGTGCATCAACCCCTGGGTACGTACCCCTGCAGATGCCATGGGTACGGCCCACATCGTTGCCATAGTTGCACTCCAGGCCTTTGTGATGGTCGCAGGGCCGTCCTTCGTGGCAGTCCTGGTTGAGCTGAGCGGCACACACCTTGCAGCAGCTGCAGCCGTCCGGCACCGAGCTGACCCCAGGGGGACAAGACGGAGGCCCCGCCGGACACTCGCACACCACTGGACAGCCAGCAGTCACCTACGGGGAGGGGGGCACAGTGTGCACTTTAGTTAACCTGGATACCGGTAAACACACTTCATAAGGAGGAGCCACACTGGAACCCAGCGGGACAATAGTTTGACTCATGTTACACACATCACAGAAATTCCTCAAAGTGTGTGAGGCTTAAATATTTTGCTGAATACCCAGCACTGTCCCCCGAGCCCCACAGGGATATCTGTAACCCTCTGTCGCCTTCCGCTTGGCATTCGCCGGGCATGCGGGGATGAAAGGAACGCTCTCTGACCCAAAATCCCCCACCAACCTTCACCCTCCACCCTCCTGCTCCTGCATCTTTTGTTTCTCCCTCTCTCTATCGCCACACACTCACACACACCAAACGCTCCAACAAATCCAAGCAGGTGAAAAACTGAAGAATTGGGGGAGTTTCTTGGAACTAGTCTTTGTGCAAATAAGACGGCCGTCTGTCATTGGCAGGCATGTAATAACAAAGTGAACGTCAAGAAAAAATCCAAGGCACACATCTTTAGAACAAAAGGTCAAATGTATTTATTACATCTGGCATATTCTAACTAGAATAACATTAAAAACATGATTGTTTTTAACGTTATTCTAGTTGGAATCTGGATTTTTTTCTTGAAAGTCCGAGCAGGTATTGAGATCACAGCGAGCTGCCAGTCTGAGACTACATTTACAGCAAACATCTTTTGCAACGTTACGCCTCGCTTTCACACTGCTCTGGCGTTTCCGAGCCCCTAAACCACAGAAATTTGAAAACACTGCTGATCCCCGTTGTGGTTTGAAGTCTCCGGGGTTGTGTTGTAGTCTGGACGGCCACAAACGGAGAGACCTTTGGAAACAACGATGCACGTCAGTCAGTCTTATCCTCCGTTAGGTAGGCTTACATGTTGCATCTTTCCTGTTTCGGGCTCCCAGACTGTGGTCCGGAAGCGGCAGTATTTTATTGTTCACTTTACATCGTCTTTGCTATTTCTTTTTCCTCTCGCTTTTCCCTCCCAGCTGCACTCATAAGCTACTCTCACTGGCTGTCCACAGTCAAATTAAGGGATTCCTTCCCGACTCTGCCGACGTCTAAACCCAGGCCAGGTCCCAGTGTGCCGCCGTCACTGGTTCAACTCACTCTTGTGGGTCTTGTGTGGGTTTGAAGGATACAGCGTTACACAATGCAGTGACAATCACTTTCCATTTTTAGCATTATCATTGGGTAAGAAGTTGGTACTCTAAACATCCCCTAACCAAAAGTCCCCGTGCAGGGAGTCCATATCATCTTTACTTAAGTTTATTTTTATCTGTTGGATAATATTACAGTAGTGTAATTTTGGACCTACAGAGAGACAGAAGCTTGTGTACGCGGTTTACTTTGTAAAAGGGTGACAGGTTTTCGGGTTTTTTCAGGTCAAGAAACACTCCAAACAACAACAAACCTAAAAGACCAAGTTTTCGTCAACTCATTTACATTTAAACGAGTGTCTAAACTGTGGATATGGAGGTAGAAATAGGCAGTGGTGGAATGTAACTAAGTACATTTTCTCACGTAAATACTACTTCATTACATATTTGTGGGAAATATTGTACTTTTTCACTCCACTTGATTGAATTTGACAGTTTTAACTTCACTAGTTACTTTACAGATGAGAGCATATGATGATCTTATAAAACATGATGCATTATTACAGATTTAACTACCCAACTGTACACATAACAGTTCACATTGGCTCCACGTTGACCAACAACATATATAAGATAGTATAACAGTCCTTTTTGAATCATTGCGAGTTCTTCATAGTCGTATTTCTTACATACTTTTCCTTGAGTGACATTTTCAAAAGGCACTTTTAAGGCATTCTTATAAACTATCCTGATGCTCATTTTGCTCAAGGACCCCCTCAAACTCCCCTTAAAGACCTCTGTTGGTCCCCCGAACCCCAGTTTGGAAACACCACAGATTGTCCAAAGATTACAGTCAGACATAGAGTCATGGAAGGAGAAATTAAGCATGCAGCAGGTACATTATGAATCACTTGTGTGCAGCTAAACAAGTAGGAAAGATTTCTTTTTACCTTTATTTTGAAATGCAACAGAAAATGGGGGGGTTGGTAGGTTATATGGCAATGAAACAGACGGCAGTTACAGTAGAGTACAGACACGAGTCTACTTCTTCCCCTCTGTGTTTACATGAAGCCAAACAGACTG
>NC_135869.1:27843784-27848784 GCF_031162955.1 Sander vitreus | reverse complement strand
ACACACAGACACATATACACACAAACACACACACAGACACACAGACTCATATACACACACAGACACAGACACACACACACACACACACACACACACACACACACACACACACACACACACACACACACACACACACACACACACACACACACACACACACACAGACACATATACAGACAGACACACAGACACATATACACACACAGACACAGACACACAGACACATATACACACACACACACACACACACACACACACACACACACACACACAGACACATATACACACACAGACACAGACAGACACACACACACACACACAGACACACAGACACACACACACACACACACACACACACACACACACACACACACACACAGACACACACACACACACACACACACACACACACACACACACACACACACACACACACACACACACACACACACACACACACACACACACACACAGACACATATACACACACACAGACAGACACACACACACACACACACACACACACACACACACACACACACACACACACACATATACACACACACACACACACACAGACACATATACACACACACAGACAGACACACAGACACATATACACACACACAGACAGACACACACACACACACACACACACACACACACACACACACACACACACACATATACACACACACAGACAGACACACAGACACATATACACACACACAGACAGACAGACACACACACACACACAGGCACACACAGGCACACACACACACACACAGACACACAGACAGACACATATACACACACACAGACAGACACACACACAGACACACACACACACACACACACACACACACACACACACACACACACACATATATATATATATTTATATTGCATTTGGCTTAATTGACTATAATCAAGCATGGTGTACATAAGGAACAGACATCTCAGGATATCCCAATTACAGGCCAGTGGTATAAACCAGACAAGAGAGGAGTCACAACATTTAAAAATAAGATGCAAACGAACATCACCGTGGATACAGTTTCACACTAATTGAAATAAATACAAGGTCATCAACCAGTGACGGACTGGGATCAAAAAACGGCCGTGGCATTTGCAACACACCGGCCCTATTTTTCTCAATAAGAGATTGAGTGTATCTTTCCACACACCTCGCTGCAGTACAATCTTGAATATTTGTGGCTGCATGCATAAAACAACTTATCAAAATCAACCAAAGACAAATGATCAGTAGTGGCCCACAGGGGTCCATAGCGAGGTGGCCCTTCTGGCATTTGCCCAAATTCCAGATGGTCAGTCCGTCACTGTCATCAACTGTAATCATCTTCTTGGCGCAATCTGCTCAATAACTTTAGGCTTTGTATTGGGTGCTCTTTCCACCAGGCTGCTATCATCAAATAAAGATGTCGGGGTTTGTGTATGGGGAGTGAGCTGGGACAAAAATCCAACACAAAAGGTGGGAGGGGGAGCGTTTCATTATGTGTACGCAAAGAGCACACACCCTGCCATTCATGCATGCTTTGTCCTGGGCTGTTATGAAACCTCAGCTTCATCAATGGCCAATGAACTAGTATACTCACTAGATATCTGTCCACATGAATCCCCTTACTTCTAATTGTTACAAATGACTATTAATAGGATTATATTTATAACAAAATACCAATATATACAAAAAAACAAGCAATACTATGTGAAATCTTATCTTCAGCACCCCCATATAGTCCCAATGAAATAATCTTTTGTTTCATAACCACTTTTTTAGACACTGCGAGATTCAACTGAGAGATTGGCCATAGGTCATTCATACGTATATCTTGTAGGTCACCCCCTACAAGATATACGTATGAATATAATCAGATCACTGGCACCTTTTTTTGGACCAATTCGATGCCTATTGTGTTCCAAACTGCAGGCTTGTGCAGCCAGGATAGGAGTGCAAATAAGAAGCCACAAGAGGAGAGCGTCAGGTGCAGCAGTTCCAACGATCCCAGGAAGTGGTTAACTGTTAGGAGTTTGCTCTGTGTCACAGAGTATCATTCCCTCTCGACCTTTAGACTCTTTGTGATGACTGAGGTCGGCCATAGCACGCAGGGTTCTGGCTCTCCCGATGGAGTCAAAGGAAACTGGGTCACCTGTACCTGTTTGTCGGTGAATATGGTGATGCTGCCCACTCTATTAACCACCCAAAGCAAGGTCACGCCCTCCCCTCTGGATCCCCCTGCTCCCTCTGCGTCTCCCCCCCTCCTCCCCCTCACATCCAAGGTGTCACAGAGAGCACCCTTGTTCTAGCTTTCTCCTCCTTTCCACCGGGACCCCTCAAAAATCCCAGATATCCCTGCAATTTCCGGTGCAATGTTTATTTGGCGGAAAGAGGGCTGGGGGGCGAGCTGCCTTGAAAAAAGAGCCTCACTCACAAACTGTTTGGGCTGCGTTCGAGGGTAAACATGTGCAGGAGGGGAATGCGAGGCGAGCGGTAAGAAGGACTGAGGCCGGTGTGTTCTGGTCCTGACACACAGATCCCACCTCAGCAGGGACACAGAGCCCCGCTCTGTTCAGGCCCCAACGACCGCAGTCTAATAAACATCCCCCCACCGCCTCCTGTCTGGTCAACGGACAGCGACCTCTGCTGGAGACATGAGGACATGACACAGAAAAAAACAGGGTAAAACAAACACCAAGAGCTTTAAATAAACATCTCTCTCAACGCTGTTATTACCTTACAAGTCCCACTTGTTAAGTAATTACATGCATCCCAGTCAATACTACGGTGGCCGAGACAGATCAACACAAAAACAAAAGCCACAACACAAATGCAAAAGCCACAACATAAATACGAAAGCCACAACACTAATACGAAAGCCACAACACAAATGCAAAAGCCACAACACTAATACGAAAGCCACAACACAAAAACAAAAGCCACAACACTAATACGAAAGCCACAACACAAAAACAAAAGCTACAACACAAAAATAAAAGCTACAACACAAAAACAAAAGCTACAACACAAAAACAAAAGCCACAACACAAAAACAAAAGCTACAACACTAATACGAAGCCACAACACTAAAACGAAAGCTACAACACAAAAACAAAAGCTACAACACAAATATGAAAGCTACAACACAAAAACAAAAGCTACAACACAAAAACAAAAGCCACAACACAAAAACAAAAGCTACAACACTAATACGAAAGCTACAACACAAAAACAAAAGCTATAAAACAAAAACAAAAGCTACAACACAAAAACAAAAGCTACAACACAAATATGAAAGCTACAACACAGGCAAAGCCACAACACTGATATGAAAGCACAGCGCTGATCGAGAGCTACAGCACAAATACTAAAAGCTGCAACACTAATACGAGGCCGCAACACTATCGAAAGCCACAACACAAAAGCAGAAGCTACAGCACAAAGAATCAAAGCCTGACACCAAAGAGCTGCAGCACAAAGACAAAGCTGCAACACTAATGCTGAAAGCTACAGACACCAGAAACACAGAGGCTGCATGACACAAAGACCAGAAAGCTACGACACAGAAAGCAGAGCTACGACGCAAAGACAGAAAGCTACAACACAGAGATAAGAGCTGCAGCGCAGGACATAAGGCTGACAAACGCAAGAGACTAGAGATGCAGACACAGAGAACAAAGAGCTACGACACAGAAACAAAGCTACAACGCAAAAACAAAGCTACGACACAGAGATCAAAGCTACAACACAAAAGCAAAAGCTACAACACAAAAACAAAAGCTACAACACAAAAACAAAAGCTACAACACAAAAACAAAAGCCACAACACAAAAACAAAAGCTACAACACAAAAAAAGAAGCTACAACACAAAAAAAAGCTACAACACAAATACGAAAGCTACAACACAAAAACAAAAGCTACAACACAAAAACAAAAGCTACAACACAAAAACAAAAGCTACAACACAAAAACAAAAGCTACAACACAAAAACAAAAGCTACAACACAAAAACAAAAGCTACAACACAAATACGAAAGCCACAACACAAAAACAAAAGCTACAACACAAAAACAAAAGTCACAACACAAAAACAAAAGCTACAACACAAAAACAAAAGCTACAACACAAAAACAAAAGCTACAACACAAAAACAAAAGCTACAACACAAAAACAAAAGCTACAACACAAAAACAAAAGCTACAACACAAAAACAAAAGCTACAACACAAAAACAAAAGCTACAACACAAAAACAAAAGCTACAACACAAAAACAAAAGCTACAACACAAATAAAAAAGCTACAACACAAAAACAAAAGCTACAACACAAATATGAAAGCTACAACACAAAAACAAAAGCTACAACACAAAAACAAAAGCCACAACACAAAAACAAAAGCTACAACACAAATATGAAGCTACAACACAAAACCAAGCTACAGCACTAAGACAAAGAGGCCTGACACAAAAATTAGAGGCCATGTTGCAAAGACAGAAATGTGACACAGAACCAAAGTCACGACCCCTTGCAAAGATAGGGGCTGCAGTGCAGAAGGCTGCTGACGCAGAGGCAAAGGCTGACGTTGTGCAGAGGCTGACACAAAGGAGCAAGGCTGGCACCAGATGTGGAGGCTGCAGCCTGAGACCAAAGGCTGACCTGAGGGAACCAGGGGCTGCGAGGCACCAGAATAGGAAACACTGACGCAGATGTGAGAGTACGGCACAGATTAGGGGCCTGACGCTGTGCAGGCTGGCCGCAGGAATAAAGGCTGCAGCACAGATGAAGCTGGCACAAAGGCAAAGCTGACACCCAAGAGAGCAAAGCTGCAGCACAGATATAGGCTACAGCACAAAGACAAAGAGGCTACTGACACAAAGACAAAGGCTCTGACACCAAGAGACAAAGGCTGCAGCATGTGCAGTACAGCCTGGAGTGCTAGAGGCCGCAGCACTAATCTTTGAGACCGCAGCACAAGAACCAAAGA
>NC_135869.1:27835131-27837853 GCF_031162955.1 Sander vitreus | reverse complement strand
CACATACATACATACATATTGACATATATATATATATATAATACAATTAAAATAACAGATAAATAAGAACGTGATTGTAAGAGATTCAAATAAGAAATTCCCATGTTCAAAAAGTAGGAAGAAGTTAAAAAAAAATAACTTTTCTGGTCCTTCCCCCTTTTTCTATTTTTATTCTTTACATGTTCACATACACATACATGTACCGTATAACTACCTACCTACAACGCATATAAACACATGCATACACATAGACACAGATGCATACATACATGCATATACACACACATTCACATTTCATTTCTTTTCCATCTTTTAATATGCTATATCCAAATTGTTTTAATATCTTTTAAGAAATCATTCAAGAACTAGTGTATAGCACACAGCCAGAGCTATACTGGAGCTGAGGAAGTCAGTGGTCTCCCCTCTTTGGCTGGCCGGCAACATGTCCCTTTCTCCTCAATGAGAGCGGCTGCAGCCTCGCTACAGGTAGGGGGTGGATGGCAGGGTCCGGGCAGATGCAGGGTGAGGGCGGGGGGGAGTTTTCAGGAAGCAGGAAAGGCACATGTAGGAGGGCGTTGGACTGACAGAGGGGAGGTAGGAAATGGGGGCGTCTGTCTCTACTGTGGCTTGCAGCAGCTGTCTCTTGCTCTCTCGTCACCGTCCTGCATCTGGATAATTCAAATCAGTGTTATTATAGTAAAGTAAAAGGAAAATAAGAAGTGAAAAGTATTATTGGTAAACTTAAACTAAATAAAAACGACAACCTTCAAGAAAAACTAAAAACTGAAACTGTATTGCTGGTTTAAAAAACAAATAAAAATACAATAAATGATATCGTTTCAGTTTCATTACTGAAAAACAAAAGAAGACAACATGAATATCCATCAGCTCTCATCGTGACATTGAACCACAGAAAGTGAACGGACTTGAGATGGCGGGCTGCAACCCGCTCTCACAGCAGTTTGTGAAATGGTCACGTTATTTTGATCTATTGATTCGTGTACAGGGACATGATTTTCTCGTTTATTTCGTGGTGGTCACCACGAAATGGGAACGTGACCTTTTCACGAACTGCCATTAAACTGGGCTGCAGCCGCAGCCTCCTCTGGGGACGCAACATGAAATATAAAATGGAAATTAAACGCCACACGTGGTAGACAGTGACAACAACGGGACGGAACGCCATCCCCGGGCGCAGTGGGGACGCGCTACAACAACGGGAAACGGGGAACGTGGAAAGGAACTGCCCCACGCAGGACATGATCCCCGCTCTCCTGGGTGAAAGCCCTGTGTTGTTTGACCCATCCACCCCCCCAACAACAATGCTTTTCAATACTACTCGCTACCGTATTCGTGCTGTTATCACGAAAGACGCTTCCCATTGAAATACCTTAGTTTAATATTCGTCCTCACCACCTTGAAAAAAACGACATGAACGTGTTCAGTACACGAATCAATAGATTAAATGACGTCACCAGTTCATGAACTGCTGTGAGACTGGGCTGGCAAACAAACAACATAAAAACTAGGGCTGTCAATCGATTAAAAAATGTATCTAATTAATTACATACTCTGTGATTAATTAATCTAAATTAATCACATACATAATTAACGGTGCCTGAACCGAGACTTTTTAAGAAAGTAAAAAAAGAAGAATAAAAAGGTACTAAACAACAGTTGGTGACATTAAAGAACGGCTTGTTTATTGCTAAGGCCATATGGTCAACATTAAATGATTAATAATAATGTATAACAATAACTTATTTCACTAGTAAATTGCTGTTGAACGACAAAAACAACAACCAGATGGTAAAAGGACATTTACAATAACTTCAAATGCACCACGAGGCTGTAGTTTACCAGTTTCATTGAACGCCCCGTCTGTGTTTTTCCGACAGCAGCAGCTGCAGATTGTTACATCCCGGTGTTGAATCCTCTACAGTAAAACACAGTCACACTTTACACCGTTTAGCGTTAGCTGTCAGCATTTTAACCGTGTTTAATCCAGCTACTAGCTAGCGGTAGGCTAACGTTAGCTGCTGTCGAGTGTAGTGTTAACTAGCTAGCGGTAGGCTAACGTTAGCTGCTGTCGAGTATAGTGTTAACTAGCTAGCGGTAGGCTAACATTAGCTGCTGTTGAGTATAGTGTTAACTAGCTAGCGGTAGGCTAACGTCAGCTGCTGTCGAGTACAGTGTTAACTAGCTAGCGGTAGGCTAACGTCAGCTGCTGTCGAGTACAGTGTTAACTAGCTAGCAGTAGCCTAACGTCAGCTGCTGTTGAGTATAGTGTTAACTAGCTAGCGGTAGGCTAACGTTAGCTGCTGTTGAGTATAGTGTTAACTAGCGTCATGTGCAGCGGTGTTTCTGTTTCAGAGCATCAGAGAGAAGAGCAGACATATCAGTGGCACCAGATTTCGGTAGCCAGGGTTGGCAGGAAGAAGATTTTTACAAGTAAATGTTCCAGTTAATGATCCAGGCAGCACATTCTCGTCTCCCTCCTTCATTTTACAGTCCAATGGTGCTAGAACGGCTCCGGGTCAAACCTCAATATGGAATGGATTAATCTGCGTTATTTTGACAGCCCTAATAAAAACTAAAACTAGGCTACATGAAAGTATAGAAGAACTAAAACTAAACCTTTCTGGAAAAACTAAAACTTGCAAAAACACTCCACAAACACAAACTAGGCTAACTAAAACTAAACTAAACTAAAATGAATTCC
>NC_135869.1:27757631-27830131 GCF_031162955.1 Sander vitreus | reverse complement strand
GCTGTTTAAGTGTAATGACTAATGTTAACTATCATTTTAGTGATCAATAATGAGCCTGTGTCTATGTTATCTCCTTACATATACCTACGCTCTCCGTCTCTGCTAGATTGGGAATGATTGAGATTTCTCTTGGCACAGCTACCAGAAGACTTCCAACTTTCAGACAGGTTGCTCACGTCACATCTACGTCTTCAAGCTCAGTTGGAGGCTGCTCAGTAACGCTCAGCCATCACCGGGAAAGAGCTTCTAATATCCTTCACTGGTCTCCGTCCAGAGACACGGGGTCTGGTGGTCCAGTTTATATATGTCAATGGCAGCCACCCAAGAAATCCGACGTCTCCTTGTCACATTGGAGACATGCTCTCCTTCTTGCTTTTTCCATATAGGGATACGAAAAAAATGTAACACAGGATTCTTACGGTTTCCACGACAATCGTGTGAGGAACTGGAGCAGTTTATTACACAGCAGTGCTTTCCAGGCATTATAAAATAGTGCGGAATTGCATGGACAGTTGGGCCAGAAAGCGAATTTTCCGAACGTCCCGCCCTGCTCTGCCTCTGATTGGCTAGTAGTCGTTGCCTTCGTTGGTTGGTTAACGGCTCTGGGGGCTAAGAATACCAAGGTAAGCCAATCAGAAGCAGAGTAAGGTAAAGTAGGGCGGGACATTCCTTCGCTATCCTCCTGGCCGCAGTAATGTGTGAGAGGCGATAAAGAGCTACTCGGTCCCTTTTATCTGCTGCACCAAAGCGGAAGTACTTCGTTGGTCTGCGAAGGCCAAGATCAACGCTAGCGAAGCAGCAAGGTAAACACGGAAAATGCATGGTATTATTTGAATCCATTCGTGCTGTGTGTGACATTTGGGATTGTGTTGTTGTGAAACTGTACGGGTTGAGTGTTTGTGTGTCTGTTGGCGAGAGGAGGCGACGGCGGGGGAGGACGACGAAGAGGGCGAAGAGGACAAAGTCACGCGTAACGTGGGTTAATTACGCAAACATAAGATGCCCTAAATACTCCGAGTTGGTGGGGAGGGGATCTGTTGTTATTTCGGAAATATTTGCGAATGTGTAATGCTTTAAGCTCTGTGTTTGAGTGTGTAAACAGCAGAGCAACATGGCTGTTGGGAGAGAAACGACTAATGATGTCAACCTCAATTAACTTGTAAGGACCGTACAAACAGCCCGACAGGTTCAGCTGCCTACTAATACCTAATAAAGGTAAACTACCTAATAAGTTAGACTGTTGATGTACAGAAGATGTCACTTCCTTCTGTTCCTACTTCCTTCAATAAAGATTGGAAAAACAAAAAAAACTACCTCATAAGTCACAGAAATGTACTAAAACCACATTAATGCTTGCTTCAGAGTGCAAATTAACTATTTAAGTGATGGGTAAAGCCGTCACAGATCGGACTCGAACCCTGGACCTTCTGCATCGAGGCATAAACCTATGTATATGTGCGCCCCCTCTACCCACTGATCCAACCCGGCCACTTGTCACGTTGCACTTTTCTGCTCTTTTTTGCACTTCTGGTTGGACGCAAACTGCATTTCGTTATCTTTGTACTTGTACTCTGACACAATGACAATAAAGCTGAATCTAATCTAATGTTAAGACTTTTTAATTTTTGAAAAAGACTAAACATTTGAGGACGTCATCTTGGGCTTTTGGGAAATACTGAACACTGATTTCTGACATTTTAGAGACCAATTAATTGATTAATCCAGAAAAATAAACAATAGATTCATTCACAATTAAAATAATCGTTAATTGTCGTCCTAATCTGTAAGAATTGTATTTAATCAACATTCGTCTTCTGTTCTTTCGTCTCGTGTCTGTCTCGCAGATGGCTCACAGGCTGCTGGTACGTAGACTTTGGACACTCTCTGCGAAAGATATCCGCTGCCTCCCAGCGTCCACCGCCCCGGCCGCTGCCTCCTCCTCGTCTTCCTTTTCCACCTCGCTGCAGTCCGCCCCGACGTGGGTCTCCTTCCTCTCTCCCTCCCGCACTCTGCCTTGCTCCCTCCCTCACACCTCCCGCCGCAAGGTCTCCTTTAATGTCCAGGACCACGAGGACTTCACAGACAGGGTCATCAAAAACGAGCTGCCCGTGCTCGTCGACTTCCATGCACAGTGAGTACGCGGGCAGGGATGGTAGTAGATAACTGTCTGGACTCACAGACCAACTATATAAAGATATATACTAAAAGTGCAGCTTAATGAAATGTGATGTAATGTAAATGTACATGTTCCACCAAAACAAGCTCCTATACTGAAACTATTTAGCAGAGGCACCGTGGCTCCGTCTGGAGCTTAGCCCCGCCCACGATGATTGTGATTGGTTTAAAGAAATGCCAATAAACCAGAGCACGTTTTAATCCCATCCTGGAATGCTGTGTGGACTAGACAGACCCTCCTCTGCAGAGCTGTGGAGGAAGGTCTGGCAATGCGAGACTATGTGGAGAGACTGCGTTGTCATATGGAAAGTGAGTTTTCTTTAAGTGCTGTGTAGTGGATAGGGACTTTAATAGGGCTGTAATCTCCCAGTCGACTAGTCGGATTTATTGGTCGATACGTTGTGGCTCGACCAAAACTCTGATTGGTTGATTTTTTGCGGTGTTAATTTCTCTTTTTTTGAATTTATTTATTTATTATTTTTTTGGAATTTATTTTTATTTTTATTATTTTTTGCCGTGTTAATTTCATCAGGTGGAAAGCACTAATTGCTAACGGGGGTGTTTTCAGAGCACCCCTGTTTCACAGGTTACAGTCTGTCTTCAGAACACCCCCCTTGTTTTCACTTTTTGGATCAGCCCAACCCACTGGAGACAGAATGAAGAAAGTACTAGAAGGCCTTGGTCTGCTGGTCTACTGAATATGTATTTAATCGTGAGCGTTTAATGTATAGTCCGTCCTCCTCTACATGTCAAAGACATCAGCAGTGTGGCAGCATTTTACAAAAATAGATAATGGAAAAAAAGTAAAATGCAAGCAATGGTTTGCATATCACAGCTCAACTACAAACGGTAAGCTAACTGGTCTGCGTTAGGTTGCCCCGTCTGTTTTTATGTTTATTTATAATTAATTTAGGCGGACAAGGCTACCAAGTACTGCGCAGCTAATTAATCTAACCTGCCAAATCCCACTTTAACCGCTGCCTATACCTCATCATACTACACTACCAGATTACTGCCTCACCACATCATATACTACATTATATTTCTGCTGTACGCTGTTGACGTATATTCCAGACTCGCTGCTATTATATATATCATAATGTCGCTTTATCTTGTAAATGTCACGTTTATTCTTATTTTGTACTTCTCTATCTGTACTCAGTCTGTCTTAATGCTTTAGTGTGTAACTTTTAGATATTCATGAACGTTGCCTAGATATGATTATTTCAACTTTGACCCAGTTTACAGGCCTGGTTGACACCAGACCCTTCTCAGCTGTAACTGAGAGGGGGTCTGGGGAATCCACAGCTCATTTCCAAAGGGCCGACACCAACGGACGCCGCTCAAATGCCTCTGGGCGCAATGGACCTTTTTCACAGCAGACATGTTGACTTGTCATAGTAGGAAAAGCACAGCTGAGATTGATAACCTTAACGATGGCTCAGTTCCATCAAGCAAATAGTCAGCATGCACAACACCAGGGCCTCTCCTAAGTGGAATGCAGCCATCATTAATGGGTTTGAATACACCTGTGCTGTTCCTACTATGACATGTCAACATGTCTGCCGTTACTGTGTACTCCGTCCTACAGAAAGCCGTTACTGTGTACTCCGTCCTACAGAAAGCCGTTACTGTGTACTCCGTCCTACAGAAAGCCGTTACTGTGTACTCCGTCCTACAGAAAGCCGTTACTGTGTACTCCGTCCTACAGAAAGCCGTTACTGTGTACTCCGTCCTACAGAAAGCCGTTACTGTGTACTCCGTCCTACAGAAAAGCCGTTACTGTGTACTCCGTCCTACAGAAAATCCGTTACTGTGTACTCCGTCCTACAGAAAGCCGTTACTGTGTACTCCGTCCTACAGAAAGCCGTTACTGTGTACTCCGTCCTACAGAAAAGTCTCTGGAGATTAAACTGAGATTAGCGATTATATTCAAGTTTTAAATCCTGCTCTTTCAACGGTTGTTTGGTATATTGCTCTTAAACACATTTAGAGAGGATTTGAGTTAGGGGGGGGCACCCTGACCCTGACTGGCGACCTAGCGTTGACTCTCAGGTTTCTGAGATAGCAGGAATTTAACGGGAAACCCTTTCATGGCCAACAGTTACACTCTCAGTCCCACAGCTTGTTTTACAAGTCCTGTTGGTCTACTTTTAGACTGTTTTTAATCTTCTTTGGATGACTGTGAACCTTCACAGACCTACGGACTAATCACAAACACATAGCTGTATACAAGGAATGTTTTGGCCTGAAACGAGCCAATATACGCGAGAATAGGCCTGTCGCAATATGCAATTAATCAATTAATCGCATGATGAATAAAAGAGCTTGATCATTTTTAAATGGAAATGATTGCAGCTGGAAAAATATCCATTTTATTTCTTGTTTTTGGTTGTTTTGTTCATTTATTGAGGATATTTAAAATGTCTTCCAGTTCCAATGTTAAATATTCTTTAGAAATAAAAGTGTATTGACCTTTTGAAAAGGTGCACCTGCATTATTAGACCATTATATTGGATGAAAATGGTCTCAGAACGACAATATTATTGTTTATCGCAATAATTTCTGGGACAGTTTATCATCCAGCAACATTTTTTATCGTGACAGGCCTAATGAAAAGAAGTCTTTGCTTTTCGGCCGATGAAGCAAAAGTAAACAACGTTTTTATTTTTTTATTTCATGATTCGGATTATACACACGTTTTCACAGTTCTTATTTTATGTCCTGTTTCCACAGATGAGTTTTCCAAATGTAAACTATTTCAGTCCTATAATATTGATATTACGATTTTCCACAGCCGCACGTCTGCTGCTGTCCAATCGGATCAGTTGACCAATCATTTATCAGGTGCAGATTATTATAGTTGCCATTGTTCCTCGCACCGTCAGACACCGCCTACCAAGAGCCACCATCACCACCCCGCGCAGTGGATATGACCCATACCTTTGGTGTGGGAGGTCTGTGTTCGATTCCCACTGTGATACATCAACCAATGTGTCCCTGAGCAAGGCACTTAACCCCTAGTTGCTCCAGAGGCGTGCAACCTCTGACATATATAGCAATTGTAAGTCTGTGGATTAAAAGCATCAGCTAAATGACATGTAATGTAAAAAAGAGCCTGGGTCTGTCCCAGGTTTCTGCCTAAAAGGGAGTTTTTCCTCGTCACTGTCACACTCAATGCTTGCTCTTTGGGGAATTACTGGAATTGTTGGGTCTTTGTTAATTATAGAGTGTGGTCTAGACCTACTCTATCTGTAAAGTGTCCTGAGATAACTTTATTTGATACTATAAATTGAAATGATTGTAGGAGTGTCTTTGTTTAACCTCCTGTCAAAAACAGTCTGGCTCCTCCAAGACACATGACAAGTCAAAACGTCTGTTTCTACCTCTCAGCAGTCCTCTATTTTTCTAAAATAGCACCTTTTAACCCTTTACATTTGAAAAGTCCAATACAAAGGCATATAAGTATTTGTGTTTTTATTGTTTATAGAACGATGTTCTTTTTAAGGGCTCTATCTTGCACCCGGCGCAGCGTCAAGCCCGACCCAAGTGTCTTCGCTAGTTTAAGACTGACCCAGTTGTCAGTTTCCCGTCCAGCGCCCACGTCGTTTAAATAGCAAATGCACCTGCAGCCATCTGTGGTCCATAGGCGTGCTGGTCTTACAGGGAGGTGTGTTCAGGTGCATTCTGGGCGTGCTGGTCTTACAGGGAGGTGTGTTCAGGTGCATTCTGGGCGTGCTGGTCTTACAGGGAGGTGTGTTCAGGTGCATTCTGGGTGTGCTGGTCTTACAGGGAGGTGTGTTCAGGTGCATTCTGGGCGTGCTGGTCTTACAGGGAGGTGTGTTCATGTGCATTCTGGGTGTGCTGGTCTTACAGGGAGGTGTGTTCAGGTGCATTCTGGGAGTATTGCTATCTTGAGGCAGCGGCAAGTGATGGCACCATTGACCAACAAAAACCTGGTCTAAAGTCAATAACGCAGCATTTCATTGTTATTTTAACAGAGCATTAGTAAAATGCTCCTAGGCTCGTGCACAGCACGTGCACACTATGCTTGTTACACACACAGGGACGCACAGCAGCACACACACATGCAGAAGATTGCAAATACAAATATTACGGTACAAATCCTCCATCATAACAGCAATGCTCCAAGGTCCAAACGCGCCTGGCTTTTAAAGGGAATGGGAGATGATCTCTGATTGGTTGATTGCATGTTACGCCCAAAACACACCTCTGATTAATGAAGACACTAAGGTCAACCCTTTTGAACCATGCGCCCGGCACACGGACCCTTTTTATCCGCCGTCAAACTAGCAAAAGTGGATTTGGACACGCCCTAAACACACCTGCAGCAGGCGCTCCACGCCGTGACCTCAGATCGTTGAAATAGGACCCTAAAAGTTAGATGAATTGTCTGACGATGAAAAGGTTTCCTCCATGTTTTAGATGCTTATAGTCGTAAACTCCTCGTACTGGTCACACTCTGTACTTTGAATGAAATAGAATACACTTTATAGTCCCGGAGGGGAAACGTAACGGAGAAACCACTCTACGTTTGACATGAAATCAACGTAACACATCTTAGGACATGAAGGAAGGACACGTGACTGTACAGTGTTGTTGTTGTGTGTTCTGTTTGTGTGTTTTTAGGTGGTGTGGTCCCTGTAAGATCCTCGGGCCGAGGTTGGAGAAGGCCGTTGCAAAACAGAAAGGCCGCGTTGCCATGGCAAAAGTTGACATTGACGATCACACAGACCTGGCGATCGAATACGGGGTGAGACAATGTGATGCTTGGAGTTTTGTATATAATACCCATCAGGGTTCAACTGTAAGGGTTTGTTTTCTTTTCTGTCAAAGTCTACCTAACTAACTACTAATAACTACTATTAGTGGTTATCAAATATTGACAAAGAATATATATATTTTGATATATAAGTCGCACCTGACTATAAGGCGCAGGACCAGCCAAAGCATGGAAAAAAAGTGCGACTTATAGTCCGGAAAATACAGTACTTCATTTATGATACAATGATGATCGGAAAAAAATGATTCACTTTTTTAATTTAACCACAGGCCAGTGGGTTATTATATTTCGTTGCCCATCGTGGCTTTTTACTTGCCACGGGCCGTCGGGCAACCCTTCTTGTTGCACCCTGCCCTTTGGTTTTTTTCCTGTTGTCTTAAGGGACGTTAGTTGCTGTCACAGTATTGGATGTATTGCATGTTAAGTCTTATTATTATGAGGCTACATCTACACTGCTACGTTTTCATCTTCGAGCAGCGTTTTGAGAAAAAACAACGGTCTCCGTCCACACAGGAGTTGTATCTCCAGTAGTAGAACTAATATCCGTCCGTATGAACTAGGTCTGCACGATTTGGGGAAAAATATGAATCACGATTTCTTAGCTTAGAATTGATATCACGATTCTCTGCCACGGTTTTTTTCTCATGAAGTGTAATGTTTATATCACACATGAACCACGACAAAACTAAACACATGGCAGCACCAAACAGATTGTTTTTTTGGCACCTAGAGCACATCGTGCATCACCACAAGCCTGGAAACACAGAGGCTTCAAGGAATACAGGAAATATAGTCCATACTGGCCATAAGTACAGTAGGCTACCAGAAAATAGTGACATAACACACTGAACTAAATATGGCCCTGATACAGGCTCCATCTGAACTAAATATGGCCCTGATACAGGCTCTATCTGGACTAAATATGGCCCTGATACAGGCTCTATCTGAACTAAATATGGCCCTGATACAGGCTCTATCTGAACTAAATATGGCCCTGATACAGGCTCTATCTGGACTAAATATGGCCCTGATACCGGCTCTATCTGGACTAAATATGGCCCTGATACAGGCTCCATCTGGACTAAATATGGCCCTGATACAGGCTCCATCTGGACTAAATATGGCCCTGATACAGGCTCCATCTGGACTAAATATGGCCCTGATACAGGCTCTATCTGGACTAAATATGGCCCTGATACAGGCTCTATCTGGACTAAATATGGCCCTGATACAGGCTCCATCTGGACTAAACATGGCCCTGATACAGGCTCCATCTGGACTAAACATGGCCCTCTATCTGGACTAAATATGGCCCTCTATCTGGACTAAATATGGCCCTGATACAGGCTCCATCTGGACTAAATATGGCCCTGATACAGGCTCCATCTGGACTAAATATGGCCCTGATACAGGCTCCATCTGGACTAAATATGGCCCTGATACCGGCTCCATCTGGACTAAATATGGCCCTGATACAGGCTCCATCTGGACTAAATATGGCTATCTGGACTAAATATGGCCCTGATACAGGCTCTATCTGAACTAAATATGGTCCCGATACAGGCTCCATCTGGACTAAATATGGCCCTGATACAGGCTCCATCTGAACTAAATATGGCCCTGATACAGGCTCCATCTGGACTAAATATGGCCCTGATACAGGCTCTATCTGGACTAAACATGGCCCTGATACCTGCCCTGACTTTTCTGCCGACGGTCGGCCGTCTGGTTGGTGAGTCAGAGCCTCCAGTCTTATAACACATAACTTGGTCTGTTTGCAGGTGTCCGCCGTTCCGACAGTAATCGCCATACGGGGAGGTGACATCGTCGACCATTTTGTGGGGATCAAAGACGATGAAGAGCTGGACTCATTTGTCAGCAAAGTCATCGGAAAATAAACCAGCGGGTCCCCGCCCTGCCAGTCACTGCCGTTACTGTGCTGTTTGGTATGATATTTGGCCGCCATCTTGAGCCAGTTTAGCAACAGCTGATAAAAACACAACCAAAAAGAAAATCCCAGCTGGCAAACTCAACTGCTCACACCCATCCCTAGACACACTGCTTCAGCTTTGCATTGTCGCGTCTGTCTTTGTCTCTTTCTGTTTGTTTTTTGTGTCTAGATATGGGTGTGTGCTTCCATTA
Organism: Sander vitreus; assembly: GCF_031162955.1. NCBI lineage: Eukaryota > Metazoa > Chordata > Actinopteri > Perciformes > Percidae > Sander > Sander vitreus. Next base: position 27,821,010 of record NC_135869.1, on the reverse strand, counting down.
ACCCTTTAGTTCATGCTCCATTTTTGGAGCAGTTCTGTTTCGTCTGTACTCATTCACAAGAGCGGCCGGGCCGGTGTGTACGTTACGTTTGCTGTAAAAGTCTGTAGAAGTGAAAACACGCCGCTGTACTGCACTTATACTGTATTACATGAGGGATGAACATTTCTAGTTTTAGCGGTGGAGAGGATTTAACTTAAAAGCTGACGATACTGGATGAGGTGTTTGTGACAGTTATCTGTAGTTCCTGCTTTTGTCCACACGATGGTGGTGTTTTCTCTGACATCACAAAGCCATGCATGGTTATTTTACACCAGTATGCCTAATAATGTGAGAGAGAGAGAGAGAGAGAGATGTTGTCTCTGGGTCCTGACTGTGAAATTTAAGTCAAGGGGGAATCGCAAATATGAGTTTGATTTTTAGTTTATTACTCAAATGAACTCCGTGTACCAGAAACGTGAAGTAATAAAGTGTCAAAAGAAGTTTTGAATTGTGTTTTTGTCTGTGGTTGGAAGGAAAAAACAACCCAAGAGTTCATAACTGTATGGTCCCTAATGACACTGATGCAATATAATAGTTATGGACTTTCCCTGTGTTGGTTGTTTTGAACTATTTCTCACTGTGGGCGTGAATGTGAGGTTTTTATGAAGAGTATAAGGCCGGCCACACACTGGCTGCGTGGCGCGAGCGTGGCGTTTTCTATGTCTTTGCACACCAGAAAGCAGTCTGATGTAGTGCTGCTGCTGCTAGTCTTGTCTGGACACATGTATGTTTCCCATAAACATAAATATAAACTGATCTGATTACAGCAAAGACAACGAATAGGCTCCAGAATATTTCCTTCTGTATTGACGGGTCAATCAATTATTTCTTGTTTTTTTTTTAATTGACATTTATATCAAAACCTCGAGACTTTCAAACATCAACATGTCATTTATTAATATGTATTTGTGTCAAAATGACATATAAACATCTTTTCGTATTCTGTTTTTCCTGGTAACGCTTCATGCATGTCACGTGAAAACTAGGCGTCGGTCCTATTTCTATTTCTAGCATGCACGCGTTTTCGGTGCGGCTCGAGCCGCACCTGAGACGTGCGTGTCACACAGGCAGTGTGCACGCTCTAACCTGTTACCATGGGAGCCGAAATAAAAACGGACACGCCACGGAGCTGACACGCTAAAGCCACGCAGCTGACACGCTAACGCCACGTGGCCAGTGTGAAGCCGGCCTTAAACAGTGTTTGGATTAGAGCTGCAAAGACTAATCGATTAGTTATCAGCTATTAAGTTAAAGGTGCTCTAAGCGATGTCGCACGTTTTTTTAGGCTACAACATATTTTTTGTCACATACAGCAAACATCTCCTCACTATCCGTTAGCTGCCTGTCCCCTGAACACACTGTAAAAAAACATCTCACTATCCGTTAGCTGCCTGTCCCCTGAACACACTGTAAAAAAACATCTCCTCACTATCTGCTAGCTGCCTGTCCCCTGAACACACTGTAAAAAAACATCTCACTATCTGCTAGCTGCCTGTCCCTGAACACACTGTAAAAAAAACATCTCCTCACTATCTGCTAGCTGCCTGTCCCCTGAACACACTGTAAAAAAACATCTCACTATCTGCTAGCTGCCTGTCCCCTGAACACACTGTAAAAAACATCTCACTACCTGCTAGCTGCCTGTCCCCTGAACACACTGTAAAAAACATCTCCTCACTATCCGTTAGCTGCCTGTCCCCTGAACACACTGTAAAAAACATCTCCTCACTATCCGTTAGCTGCCTGTCCCCTGAACACACTGTAAAAAACATCTCCTCACTATCTGCTAGCTGCCTGTCCCCTGAACACACTGTAAAAAACATCTCCTCACTATCTGCTAGCTGCCTGTCCCCTGAACACACTGTAAAAAACATCTCACTACCTGCTAGCTGCCTGTCCCCTGAACACACTGTAAAAAAACATCTCACTACCTGCTAGCTGCCTGTCCCCTGAACACACTGTAAAAAAACATCTCACTATCTGCTAGCTGCCTGTCCCCTGAACACACTGTAAAAAACATCTCCTCACTATCTGCTAGCTGCCTGTCCTCTGAACACTGTAAAAAAACATCTCACTATCTGCTAGCTGCCTGTCCCCTGAACACACTGTAAAAAACATCTCACTATCTGCTAGCTACCTGTCCCCTGAACACACTGTAAAAAAACATCTCACTATCTGCTAGCTGCCTGTCCCCTGAACACACTGTAAAAAACATCTCCTCACTATCTGCTAGCTGCCTGTCCCCTGAACACACTGTAAAAAAACATCTCACTATCTGCTAGCTGCCTGTCCCCTGAACACACTGTAAAAAAACATCTCACTATCTGCTAGCTGCCTGTCCCCTGAACACACTGTAAAAAACTCTCTCTCTGTAGACAGCCCAGGCTCCACAAATGCCAACAACAACAAACTGAGCCAACCTGCACCACCAAACACACCACCACAACAGTTCCAGCCAATAACCGACAAGAAGGATTTGGGGGTGGGGGGGGTTAGTGCACGGAAGGGAGGGGGAGGGGCAAGCTAGTCTCGTTTTGTTTAAAAATACTTTGAACGTCAACAAGAAGTGACGTCACCCAACATCGCTTAGAGCACCTTTTAATCGGCAACTATTTTATTAATACATTTAATTTTTTATGAAAAAAAGTCAAACTTCTGATTCCAGCTTGTTAAATAGGAATATTGTTCTAGTGTCTTCTCTCCTCTGTGACAGTAAACTGAAGATCTTTTGAGTTGTGGACAAAACAAGACATTTGAGGACGTCGTGTTAGGATTTGGAAAACACTGAGTATGTTTACATGCACACCAATATTCCACTATTATTGAGAATATGACCCATATGGGTTGGATATCCGAATAAGGCCTTTTTCAGAATATAGCATTTCCCCATAAGACGTGGGATGTTGTGGTATTATTCAGGTTTTAGAGGCATTCTTTGGACATGCGGCACGGCTGCGGCCATGACTGACAGCTGTAGTCACGAGGACCCACGAGATCTCACGAATTCACGTAGAACAGAACCACAAAACCAACACCAGTCAGTTTCCATCCAGAGGCGTAGAGGGGGAACAGCTCTGAGCTGACCTGCTGAAATATGATCCGCCGTGAGCACGGTGGATTTTATTTTGAAAATTAACCAGATGTTTATTTTGTTTCTGTGCTCGACTTCCTGTCCCGCGGTATCTGCCGTGTGCTGAATTGCTGCGGAGCTCTCCGGCGTCCGTCAACAATAGAAGCTCTGCGTATCTGCTCTGAGCTGGGACCGCTGGAGCTGGGACGGAGTAGGGACGCAGACGTTCTGCAGTCAGTGGAAATACACACATTATACACACAATACACACACTGACTCTAATGGAAGCCTAATGACTCCGCCGACGTTCTGGAGCCGTTCCGCATCAAGTGGAATTTGGGGGTTAGAGGAATATTGACTTTCATTAGCCATGTAAACAGCTTAGTCAGAATATCGTCTTTTTCGGAATAAGGGCAAAAAACTGAATATCGTGCATGTAAACATAGTAACTGATCGACATTTTTCACTATTTTCTGTCATTTTATAGGCCAAACAACTAGTCGATTAATAAAAAAATAATTGTTATATTCTTCCCTGTTTCATGTTACTAGATATATCAATGATAACCCGGACTATGACAGAATACTAACTTCATTAGCCCAACAGCATGTCTTTACAGCAGCATGGCTAGCACCAACAAGTTACCCACAATCCATCAGGTGTAGCTAGGCATGGGACCGGTATGAGATTCTGACGGTATGATAACCTTCAGCATAAGTATCACGGTTTTGCGGTATTGCAGCTTTAAAGTGCTCATATTATGCTTTTTGGCTTTTTCCCTTTCCTTTATTGTGTTATATATTTTTTTCATTAAAGGTATTTCCGCCTTTAATGATAGGACAGCTCAGACATGAAAGGGGAGAGAGAGGGAAGACACGCAGGAAAACCGTCACAGGTCGGACTCGAACCCTAGACCTTCTGCATCGAGGAACAAACCTCTATATATGTGCGCCTGAGCTACCAACTGAGCAAACCGGCCACAGTCTTTCTCTCTATCTTCACCGGGGATGCACCGAATCCAGGATTCGGATTCAGCTGACTATTGGGCTGTTTGACGGGGTTGGGTTTCTGCTGAACCCTACGCTGTCACTCCGCGCTACGCTGGTCGCCGTAATGACGGCGCCGTTGATTACAGGAAGGTGTTTACGTAGGTGGAGCTTCAATGCAGCAGGCTGAGAGGAAGTGGAAATGGAACTGGTGAGCAGAAAAAGTGTTGTTTGGCAGTACTTTCAGTCAAAAGAAGGCCATTCAAGTCCAGCTACATGTTCAATCTGCAATGCTGATTAGTCTGGTGGTGGCGAGGACCCTAAACAATACACAACATCACCGCTGTTACAACATCTGGTATGAAACATCTGGAAGAATACGAGCTGAGCATGAAGGAATCTACAGACAGCAGCCAGAATGCAGCAACTTCAGGTACGGCAAAGGAAGGACAGTCACTGTTTACTTCATTAATGTGTTGACTGTGTTCATGGACTGAGGACGGGACGAGGACTCAGCAGAACCTCAACCAGGGGGTTCAGGACTCAGCAGAACCTCAACCAGGGGGTTCAGGACTCAGCAGAATCTCAACCAGGGGGTTCAGGATTCAGCCCAACCCCAAAAATCTGGAGTCGGTGCAAATAAAAGCGAGGAATTGCAAGTAATAAAAATAGGTGTGTTATCAGTGGACACTGTAAATAATTAACAGTGGGATAGTAGAGCAATGCAACCACAAGGAAATACAAAGTTTAACATGAAATAGTTTTTGAATTTTCAATCAGTTTATTCTTTTTATTTCCGAAGGTTTAAGATTTCATAATTCTTTCATTTTACCAAAAATATACAGCATGTCACTGCCTGTTGTGGTTTTAGTTTACTATAATAACCTTGATACACACACGTTCTGTACAAAGACTTTCCTGTAAGACAGCGTGTGTGTGGAGTGTGTGTGTGTGTGTGTGTGTGTGTGTTCTTCACATATTTGTGGGGTCCAAAAACCAGGAGTCCAGTACACTTGTGGGGTCCGGACAGCTTTGTGGGGCCCAAAATCCTGGACCCCCCCAAGGTTAAAGGTGTGTTTGAGGGTTAAGACTTGGTTTTAGGATTAGGGTTAGAATGAGGTTCTGGTTAGGGTGAGGGTAAGGGTTAAGGTTAGGCATTTAGTGGTGATGGTTAAGGTTAGGGTAAGGGGCTAGGGAATGCATAATGTCAACGACGGGTCCACACAAAGATGGTGTGTGTGTGTGTGTGTGTGTGTGTGTGTGTCCGTCCCAATGTTGAAACCAAACCTACGCCTGTGCACACAAGGGTCTGCACGTGTTTTCATTTTCCCAGCGGTGTAGTCTACGTGATACGCAGGTATATGCAGTATTCCCACTAAGAAAGCTCCAGGATTTCCATATTTACACCCACTTAAAAATACCCAATGACACAACAACATACTTTCTGATATATTTTGAATTGTCATCTGTGTTTTCTTTTCTTCACATAGGCCGTAAATTGGTGCATAAAAGTGTGTCAGAATGGAGGAAATGAAGTCTTTGACGCTGAAAATGTTCCTGGGGGAGGACCCCCAGGCCCCCCCCCCAACTATATGGCCCCCATCCTGACCTATACATATACAGTACAGTATACCCAATACAATACATTAGACTACACCACTGGTTTCTCACTTTAAGCACTTGTGTATGCACTCATACATACACTGTATATATAAAAAAAAAATTATATATATATATATATATATAAATATAAAAGAGAGTTCATTATTATGACTAGTATTAGAAACACTGAAGGAGACAGGAGAACACCTGCTTCCAGAGAGAGTCCCTGCAGTCATCGTTTCATCAACCTCTCGTCTCTCACGACTCGCTAACCGAAAAAACATTCCCAACCCTTGCCTGCCTTCCCGTCCCGGCATGTCATTACAGAGCCCACAGCTGACAGATTCATGCCCAGGGCCTCCAGACTGCTTATTAAGAGCACATCATTTGACATGTTCCATCTGCACTTTTAGTGGGTCCTGGCTTGGATTAGATCATCGCAGACCATGTATTCATGCAGAGCTGCTCAGTAGCAAGTAGAAAGGCAGAAGCTCTGGGTTGTTGTTTTTTCGAATAAGGGGAATTCCACTGGCATTACATATGCAGGTGATCCAGATGTACAAATTGTTGTGGGTCGGATGAGAGACATTCCTGAATAGTTTGGAGATAACATGGGACTGCATGACTGCGTCTTTTGTTAAATGATCTGTCATTTTTAACCACTTGCTGCCCTCTTAATTTCTCTTCTCTGCTTCTAAATAGCCAGTGACTCGTCTCTAGGCCTCAGGATCATGAAACACACTGCTTCCTCCTCCCCACACACACACACACACACCTCCCCATGTTTGATTGCTCATCCTCTTTGTCTGCCATCTGACCGAGAGGAGAGAGGTGACTGAATAGATGACGACAAGCTCCAAAGGTTCAAGAACAGCACGTAACCCTACACCTCTTCCGCCCCAAAACAATAGACCACACCTCCATCCTCGCTCCTGCCGTCTCTCTCTCTCACTCAACCACTCTTGTGACCATATAAGGCAAAAAAAAGACAGGGGAAGCTGCTGCTGCTGCTGCTGAACAAACAAATGGGCCGAGAGAGCCAGAGTTGCAGATTTCTTCTACTGACTCTGTTCCAGTTTGCTCGCCTTTCTCAGACCCTGAAACTGTTAATATTTTGCAGTGTGTTTGTTTGAAATGAAATCACTGGTTCAAATGTTTTTTGCTGCGTGTGTGTGTGGTTTATGAGTGTGTATTGAACTCTTGTGTGTGGGAGAGCCTTGACTCTTCTGTAACAACAACAACCAGAGCATTCTGTGTTTATAGTAAATACATAGCTTTATTTATATTTTAAACACATGCTGGCCTCGACCCTTGTTAGATCTCCAGTCTGTTCCAGACAAATACCAAGCGGAGACAGACAAAGCAGCCTCTGTTGCTGTTTATGTCCCTCCACCTTTTTCCCATGCAACATACACATGGCTCACAATTCCTTATTGACTGCACTGGAGATGTTGTCAAATCCGTGTAGATTATAAATGAGCCTATACATCTCAACAAAAGAGGGAAAGCCTTGCTTGTTGTCCTTTTACTCCACATTCCTGAGTTTTTTTTGTGAGTCAACATGTGTCTTATCAGTGCTTCCTGTGTACTGATTACTGAGGAAAGGAGGAGGATGGAGGTGCTGGAGACGGGGCGAGACTAAGAAGAACAGACAGAAACAAGACCGGTCACTCTGCCAGATCTTAAGAGCTGGATTGTGCTCTTAATTATTCTTCGTGGACTTGGCCTTTTATCCAATTTCCTCTCAAATGTGACACATACCTAAAGCCGCTGGATTTATACACGTATATGTTTCACGCATGAAGGCACAGACACACACATTCTCACCGAGACAGTGAAGCGTGAATGCCCACGCACATGAATTCACACACGTAATTACACAGCGAGATTGGTCAGTGAGTTAACATGCCACCCTTTCAACATGCTGTCACTGAATGGGTCCTTTTTCTTTCTAACTGAATGATATAATAGCTTTACACACCCTGAATTACAGACACACCCTGCTGCTATTACAACCGGCTGAGGGGAAAAGAGAGAGAGAGAGACTAGGTCACAGTGAAAAGGAGAGCGGGAGGCAGAGAGGGAGGGAGATAGTGAGGTCAGAAGTGTCCATATTTGGTAATTCATGCCTGCGTTTCAACCCTACATTTCTCTCTCTGCCCACTTGTGTTTGTTATGTCTCTCTCTGTGACATTCTTTTCAGCACCAGGTTTTCATTAGTACAAAAAATTGTTTATTACGGGGAGACAACACAAGGGTTAAACACTTGTGTCTTTTTGTTTTTCTGGGTCAAAATGTTAACAATTAAAACTTCTTTTCAACATTTGGGTCATTTTTTTTACACTTTTGTCACTTTTTTATGACTTTTCTGCACTTTTTTGACATTTTTGTCACTTTTTTATGATTTTTCTCTGCACTTTTTTGACATTGTCACTTTTTTAATGTTCTTTTATTCTTTTCAAATGCTATAAAATGGAATAAAACACCCAAATTCAATGAAAGTAGTGAACTGATTATTTACTTTACTAATGAAGAGCGTCGTATGGAACCATCCACGTGATCTTTTTTGACAATTTGGTTGAAAGAAACACCTAATTTCTGATATAGAAACTGTGAAAATGGGTCAAATATGACAGCAGGAGAGTTAAAGGGGCTCAGGGATGGCTGCCATCCGCTGACAAACAACGGAAAAATGACATTTTCTGGTCAAAGTGTGATCTATGTTCACCATGTGTCATAATGTAAGGAATGCGTCGGTGTGTTTCCCTACACGTTCAGCAGCTAGGCTTCACATGCTTGTAGAGCGAAACCCTGAAACAGCCTGGAAAAGTCAATACATCTCACACTCTCTGGGATGGATGGGAAATTTCAGCTGAGAGGTCAAAGGTCAACCCCTGTCGCCTGTTACTTGAGCAGGACCAGATGCAGAGGAGAGGAAGAAGGGGGCTGAAGAAGGGGGCTGAAGAGGAGGAGTAAAAAAAAAAAAAAAAGAGAGAGAGAGGGAACTTAACCCTTGTGTTGACTTCGGGTCACATTGGCCCGTTTGTTTTATATCAGAAAAAATGGGACGTAGAAATAAGCGTTGAAAATGTGTAGAAGAAACATTTTACAATTTAAAACGTTGGAAAAAGCACAAAAAAAAACAAAAAAAGTCGTAAAAAACGTGTTTAAGAGTCGCCTTTGTGCGGTGTGCTGAATGGGTCGTTGCGTAGGGTTGATGTCACCTATGGAGGCAATGTTTGCAGCCTGTCTCTGGAGCACAGAGCAGCATCATCATCATCATATACAGTGTGTGTAGAAGGGAAGACGAAACATAAAGAGGTCAAGAGTACCTACACAACATAACGCTATCCCCACAGCCCTGTCACACGAACTCACATACCTCTTAATCAACACCAGTCATGGTCCAAAAGTGCTCATTTACTTTCAACTGGATGTTGTTGAACACTATTAATCAGTCTCTCCAGAAAAACGTGATTATGCGATTGCATAATTCAATGCATAATCAGCCAAAGTTTGGGCCGCATTTTTTCAAATACGGCCCACTTTCGCAGCATAAAAGTCCCGAATATCTTAGCAGGAAGTTGAAAAATGTTGCGTTTACGTCACACAAGAGCAGCCGTTTTCCCCTGTCGCAATAAGAGCGTTATGAAGTGACGTTATGAAGTGACGTCATTACGCGACGTGAACGTCATCGAAAAGCTGCAAACCCCGCGATGAAGCCACGATGACGCCACAGTTTTTGCAATTTCATCAATATCCCGCATATTCCATCGCATTTTTTAAGAAAACGTGACGCATAATCTCACACGGTGGATGCAAAAACCGGAGATGAGACGTACAGGATGAACTAAACTGAGGACAGCTACACTTGTTGTTTTTTTTTTTTATTTGATTCATTCAATAAATGACTTACTGAATTACTTTTTGTCTTAAATCCACCAGCCATTTTCATATTATACCAACATCTGCAGCATCCTGAGCCTTTTTGGTAAGGCTCCTAGGACATCTCAGCCCAGAGTAATTAATTAATAGTAATAATTATTATTCTCCCCAAAACAAGCTTCATTTTGGGCCGCAACAATCTAAAAAAAAGGCCGTGAAATCCTGGAGGGACTGCCCTTGTGTGTTTTTTCATGTGTTATGGTGCATTCACCAGTGTTTTGTTGTTGTGATGCGCGTAGGCTACTCCTGATTTTGTCATCTCATCTCTTATATGCTGTGTCTCTATGATCCTATGCTGTCCTGTTGATGGTAGCCTACTCGTGGACATTGTACCGTCATCACGTGCTGTAGTAGGGGGGTCCACCTTGATAGTCCTGCTTAGGGGCCCGGTGTTGGCTCGTTACGCCACTGATTAAAAGTGAATAATGTTGCAATATCTTTTCCATATACTTGTACTGTCAATGCCCTCAGTCACAGCTGGTTAATGTGGATCTTTTCTTTTTATTCCTCTTTTTCGACATCTAATTAAAGAATTATACTCCAGATATCTGTTGCTTCCGCTTTGATTCCATCCACATAAACATGTTATCTTTATATTTCTCCATCTTCATTGCTTACACATTTCACAAAAGAGTCAGCCAGTGGCTGGTTAGCTCAGTTGGTAGAGCAGGCACACATATATAGAGGTGTGTACCTTGACGCAGAAGGTCCATCCTGACCTGGATGGTTTTCCTGCATGTCATCCCCCTCTTTCCATATTTTATTAAGAGTAGGGCTTTTTAAAGTGCCAATATAAACAAGTGTAGGTGTTCCCCTATCTGACAGTAATTAGATCATCACCTGCAGCGGTTCTCATGTATTGTCAACATGTCTGGTCATAAATCTTGGCTTACCTGTTTGACAGATGGGAACCTGTCATTGTCAATCACACAAATACTGCACTTCATATCTTGTTAGCTCTCTTAAAGGTGCAGTAATCGATGCTGCGCAAAGATTGTTGATATTTGAACTCAACCACCATTCAAATACAACCCCCCCCCCCCCCCTTCAGTAGCTCCGCCCCCCAGATTCATGGACAGGTAACTAGTGGCTGTCTGCACATTCACAATTCACATGCTGCCTCTCCCCCACGTCATTTACGTGTCTGACGCTGCTGCTAGCCTTGTCTGCACACATGTATATTATTTTATTCCCATAAACATAAATATATTCTGATCTGATTACAGCAAAGACAACGTCGGCAGGATTGACGGCAAAATAGGCTCCAGAATATTTCCTTCTGTATTGACAGGTGCAATATTACATATTAAATATTAAATGACATTTATATCTGCATTCATGCCAAAACCTCGAGACTTTCAAACATCAACATGTCATTTAATAATATGTATTTGTGTCTAAATGACATATAAACATCTTTTTGTATTCTATGTTGCCTGGAGACGCTTCCAACTCGCTGGCGTGTCGCGTGAAAAATAGGCGTCGGTCCTATTTCTAGCATGCACGCATTTTCGGGCGCTTGAGATGTGCGTGTCACACAGGCGGTGTGCACGCTCTAACCTGTTAACATGGGAGCCCAAATATAAACGGACACGCCACACAGCAGACACGCTCACGCCACGCAGCTGACACGCTCACGCCACTCAGCTGACACGCTCACGCCACTCAGCTGACACGCTCACGCCACGCAGCTGACACGCTCAAGCCACGCAGCCGACACGCTCACGCCACGCAGCTGACACGCTCACGCCACTCAGCTGACACGCTCACGCCACTCAGCCGACACGCTCAAGCCACGCAGCTGACACGCTCACGCCACGCAGCTCACGCCACGCAGCTGACACGCTCACGCCACGCAGCCGACACGCTCAAGCCACGCAGCCGCCCACGCTCACGCCACTCAGCCGACACGCTCACGCCACGCAGCTGACACGCCACGCACCCAGCCGACACGCTCACGCCACTCAGCCGACACGCCACGCCACGCGCTCACGCCACGCAGCTGACACGCTCACGCCACGCAGCTGACACGCTCAAGCCACGCAGCCGACACGCTCACGCCACTCAGCTCACGCCACGCAGCCGACACGCTCACGCCACTCAGCTCACGCCACGCAGCCGACACGCTCACGCCACTCAGCTCACGCCACGCAGCCGACACGCTCACGCCACGCAGCTCACGCCACTCAGCCAACACGCTCAAGCCACGCAGCTGACACGCTCACGCCACGCAGCTCACGCCACGCAGCCGACACGCTCACGCCACGCAGCTCACGCCACGCAGCCGACACGCTCACGCCACGCAGCCGACACGCTCACGCCATGCAGCTCACGCCACGCAGCTGACACGCTCAAGCCACGCAGCCGACATGCTCAAGCCACGCAGCCGACACGCTCACGCCATGCAGCCGACACGCTCACGCCACTCAGCCGACACGCTCACGCCACTCAGCCGACACGCTCACGCCACTCAGCTCACGCCACGCAGCCGACACGCTCACGCCACGCAGCTCACGCCACGCAGCCGACACGCTCACGCCACTCAGCCAGTGTGAAGCCGGCCTTACAATGACTTACAAAGACACATCAACAGCTACAAGTGTATGCAGTATACAGGATTTACCCTATTATACTCGACAGGAAATGATAGGTCAAACAACAAACAGCCACAAATAGTCCATAAACAAAGCATCGGGCTGTCTTTGAGATTAGTTACTCAGGCTACCGAAGAATACCATAATTCCTCCGTTCAATTACGCCTAAGCGACGCACCCCAAGCTTCCATCCTTAACAGACAGCCACGTATATCGGCTCATCCAGTCTCTCCACTTTTGGCTGTTCCAGTTTAACAGGAGAGAGGAGCATGAGGGGTCTGGAGGATCGTGACTGGCCTCTGACGAGCTGTTACCACCACCATCTTCAGCCAGAGAGGATGTTATTTCTTCAGCTTCTTGCGTTGTCACCCCGGCGGGAGGTATGCTAACAGGGCTTGCAGCCAAGGGGGTAAGCTTCTCTTCAGAACTAGTACCTCCTATGGCGCCATTTTGATGCTACCAAACGCTCACCCGCCGTTAGCATCCCATTGACTGCCATTCATTCTGACTTCACTTTGACAGAGAATACCTTTACCACGACAATGTATAAAAGGCTCCATTACCTTGTAGCTCACGTTATGGCTCCGTAGCAGACGTTTTTATAACAATAGGCTAACGATTGGGTCATAACCACGAGACTTCCTGTCTCATAGTAGAGGAGTTACCGTATAGTACAGGAGAAGCTCTCAGGCAGTTTGGACTTCCATCAGCTGTTTAAGTGTAATGACTAATGTTAACTATCATTTTAGTGATCAATAATGAGCCTGTGTCTATGTTATCTCCTTACATATACCTACGCTCTCCGTCTCTGCTAGATTGGGAATGATTGAGATTTCTCTTGGCACAGCTACCAGAAGACTTCCAACTTTCAGACAGGTTGCTCACGTCACATCTACGTCTTCAAGCTCAGTTGGAGGCTGCTCAGTAACGCTCAGCCATCACCGGGAAAGAGCTTCTAATGTCCTTCACTGGTCTCCGTCCAGAGACACGGGATCTGGTGGTCCAGTTTATATATACTCTCTGTGCTTGCAGCAGGTGGATCGGTTGTGCTATTAGCATCATCGCTACACAATTTCTTAGTAAAACCAAAATTCATTAAACTGCCTTGTCTTCTTTGTGCCATGGCTATATAATGCTAACTGCAGAATGGATTTCAAGGACTTTGCGCGTCGATGAATGGCCTCTCACGACACGTGCGCCTGCTCTACCAACTGAGCCAACCCGGCCACCAGACATTTTAGTTTTCAGTGTTTGGCACTAATCTATCCTTAAAGTGACATTTAAAATAGACTTTTGCAACGATTCCATCCAAATATTTCCCCCCTAGCATCTAGGAACTCAAGAAAGCATAAATAGTTTATATGAAGTAGTTAAACATAATATTTTGATTCCCCTGGTGGAAGCAGGGGCCAGGAGGGTGAAGTTATTTATTTTTAACAAGGACATGATCGCTGAGTGTTTTGAGGCCCGATATCCATCCTGCCAAAGTGTCGCTGGGCCAGACAGTAAATCCAGCTCCCTGTCCTGCTGCTGACCTCTGACCTCCTTTTACAGCGGAGGACAAACTAAACTAACATGGATAAATACAGTGCTGTATTATTGATGCAACACTTATGAATATATCATCTTTCCAATATCAGATAAAGGCGGTTTCAAAGTCTTACAGTTGTACAACTTCTTCTAAAACATGTACAGTTTCTTAAAGGTTAAAACATTGTCAGTTTTTTGTTACAGATAAAAGAAAACACTATTTTTATCGACTTGCTTTTATATGATGTCATCTTTATTGTCTTTTTAACGTATCATCTGTTAATTCCATTTTATATATTCATTTGTCGTGTTTTCCTGTCCTTTAAAGGTGTCCCATCTTCTATTTTAACTGTTACAATGATGTGTATATATGTGCATTGATTTGTATGTGCTTCTGCCACTTTGTAAACTATTGTTTTTTAAGGTGCTATACAAATAAAGTGTATTATTATATTATATATTGATGTAATGTAAACACATGAGTAGCAGTATAATAGCCCATACATGTCTGTGTGTGGGACTTGTCTGATATCATATTTGGCAACCTTACAGCAGAAAGAGTATCAAACTGTTGGAGCCATCACTGTTACTTGTTTTCAAAGCAGACGGTGGTCAGACTAGACCCTGTTGACACACGAGGGAGGCCCTGAATGATGCAGTCCATCCTGAGAGTGACTGGTACTTATATGGTCATAAAAATCCTTAGTATGCACATACCTCTCTCATTAAACACAGCTTTATCTGTACCCCTCCCTCCTCTCAACTCTTTCAAGTTCAGCTTTTTCCTGCGCTTTTTGCTTTGCCCCAGTGGCTCGTCACATCTCCAAGAATGCACGCCTCTGATTGGTCCAAAGTGTGTGGATTATCAAAGCGCGGCAGCCATTGGCCAGAGGTGCATACTGCCGAGGCCCGCCTCTTCCTGGACCGCACCCCGGCCGGCTAGCTACGTACTGAGTGAAATTACGCGAACCAGTGAGCAGCCAGTGAAGGAGGGAGGGCAGAAGGAAGAGGGAGAGACAGAAAAAAAAGATAGAAAGAGTGACCGGAGTCGAGAAAGAGAGGGAGGAAGCGAGCACTGTAGTTTAGTCAGAACTCTCTGCGAAGCTGCTGTCGACAAGAAGAGGAGATTGACTCACGGCGACGCTGACTGAGCCACCCGGTTGTTGTTAGCCACCCTCTAAAAGGCGTCCTGCACCCAAAAAACAGGTAATATTTCCAACTTGGACATGTTTGTCCGCCATGCTCTCCCCGTGTACTCTTTCATAACTCATTCAATCTACCGTCACTCCTGCAAGACAGTGCAGGGAAGCAGGAAGCCAACGGTTGCTTTAACTGCTGCAACTTCAGCAAACGCAACGGTTGGAGTGGGACCTCCTGAACACATTTAAACAGAGTTGGGTTTTTTTTGGTTAAACTTTTAAGCCCCCGACTACATTATTATTGTTATTGCTCTTAAACTTCCATTCGCGTACATGTGTGCGGTATGTGATACGGAAGTCGTCAAATAACAGTATCAAAGCTAACGTTAAAACAAGTCATAACGGTAGAGAGAGGCAGGAAGTGATTCGCTTGAATGAGTTGCAGAAATGGCCGATGATGACGAGTTTGAAATGTGAGTTGAAAGGTGACTTCAGAGTACGTGGTGTACGCCGGGCTCAGTCGGGGGCGGGGGGGGGGAGACACACCGGGAAGACACACCGGGAAGACACACCGGGAAGATTATGATTCAATTTGTAGTTGAGTTGGACTTTTCGGGTTGTAACGGACAGTAACGGGCGCTGTGTGTGGCCAGTAGCATGGCTGACTGGCGGCATGACGTCACTGGTTTACCGGCCGTCGAGCAGCTCGACCTCACTGAGCTATGTCATCTGCATGTCTGTCTCTCTGTCTCTTTCTGTCTCTCTCTCTTGGTCTGTCATCTGCATGTCTGTCTCTCTGTCTCTTTCTGTCTCTCTCTCTTGGTCTGTCATCTGCATGTCTGTCTCTCTGTCTCTTTCTCTCTCTCTGTCTCTCTCTCTTGGTCTGTCTGTCTGTCTGTCTGTCTTTCTTTCCACCCCTGCTGCTAGCATACCGGGGTCCTTCAGGGGGTTTCAAGGGGCCCCCACAAAACCAACCAGGAATTCATTTGATTGTATTTTTAGTTCACTTTTTATTTCACCTTTTATTTGTACAGGCAAGTCATTAAGGACAGGTTCTTAGTTACAGTGGCGGCCTGTCAAGTGGCATAGCCACTTAGGGAAAGGCAAGCAGGGTTAGATAATAACAATAATAACAATAATAATAATACATACATACATTACAAATACATACAGTTTGAAATACTAACCATAAACACATCGAGATAAGTGCACAG
Organism: Sander vitreus; assembly: GCF_031162955.1. NCBI lineage: Eukaryota > Metazoa > Chordata > Actinopteri > Perciformes > Percidae > Sander > Sander vitreus. The sequence continues at coordinate 27,804,891 of NC_135869.1, read as the reverse complement.
GTACATGGGTGAGTAAGAGAGGGAGAAACCATTCAAATATCTAGCTGGGGAAATGATTATATAGAGAAGCAGCTGCACATGTCCGTGAACAAGGATGATATTATGGTTTTGAAGGATGAAATGGAAAGTAGTTTGTCCAGTTTGAGAATCTTTTGCAGAGCGTTCCAGTCGCGGGCGGCATATTGAAAAGATGCGAGACCAGAGGCAGATTTGGGGTTTTTTTTTCACATGAAGGACCCCTAAACTGACACAAATTAGACCACAGACCCCCATTGGATAATATGCTATGCTTTTAGATGTTTTCATACAGAAAGTGTATGACAAAATGACCAAAATAGTCATACATTTTGTGACTTATGGATGGAATTATAGTGAAAATAATGATTCCCAAATGAGTTTATGATTGATTGATTGATTGATTGATTGATTGATTTTTGTCTGGCTCCAGCTTCTCAACCTTAGTTACTTAATGGTTGTATGTAAGCATATCTTTTGGGTTTTGGACTGTTGGTTGGTTGTTGGTTGGTTGGTCTCTTTGGGAAGTTGTGAGCATTTGTCACTCATTATTTGTGACTATTTTGTAGTAATTAACAACGTAAATTATACTATAAACTCCTTCTACAATAATATACAATATGTTTACATATTTTAACGCTCAGTACATCATTATGTTGATCTGTAACTGTAGTATAGGATTTTAAAATCATGCATTATTTATTTTATTTAACTAGGCAAGTCGCTTGAGAAACATTACGTCTTTTAAAAGAGAGACCTGGCCAAAATGACAGCGTACAGGGTCACATATAGCACAATATTGGATTTGTATTCTTCTTAAACACGATGGGTTTGGCATTTTAAATACCTGATATGAAGGCAGTGTTTCCAAAAAGCCAAAGAGGTTTTGGCTTGTAAGTGTCTCCAAGTCCAGGCTGCATAGTACAGAAATGTTTGACTAGCTCAGAACAGACTGAAGATTATCCATCGAGGATCTGGTCTGATGACTCAAACGGGAGACAACATTTAACAGAGGTTGATAGGCACTGGTTGTTATATCAGTTAGCCTGATTTTAGCCAGAGTGACTCCTGAAATACACAAGAATGCCAGCTGAAAATGACCAGGTTTGTCTTGTAATTACAGTGCGGTTCACTGTGATGAACATCAGCTAGGCAGCATGAGTTTTCCATGGCTATTTAATGGGCTATATCAATATCAAGCCAAGTTAAGATATATATATTTTATTTATATAGCCCAAAGCCTTTTTTTTAGACGGCTCACGGACTGTAAAACATGGGACACCCTTCAGTCTTAGACCCCTGATTCGGAATATACTAAATTAGCAAATGTAAAATGATATATGCAGGAAAAAGTGACAGTATTAGGTAGATTAAGTACATTGTATTGTACATAAGTATTTGGAGTGAAAAATGTGGATAAGGAAAGAATCTAAGTAACTTTTAGGTAGGACGTCTTCTGATTTATTATAATTTTCTCCCCATATTGCCTAGCGCCTGTTCATTTTCTTCAGTTTGCAGCCGATACATGAATGATCACATACATAAATGATTGCCTTCCTAAGTTAAGTCTAACACAAATACACGTTAGAGCAACTCGCATGTAGAGCTGCAAAGATTAATGGATTAGTTGTCAACCTTTAAATAAATCTGCAACTATTTTAATAGATTAGTGAGTCACTTTTTTCACTTTTTCATTCCAATTTCAGACTTTCCCCTGATCTGTCACATTCTCACCATGCCTAACCATGGCGTGTCGTTGCACACCTACATACATAAGTCTGCTTTGTCAGTGCAATTTGTGTTTGCTCTGTTAGATGGTACATCATTGTGTTTGCACTCAGGGAAGCAAACACACTCTGGTATGCTTGCACCACACGCCCTGCTGACTTCCAGTATGACTAGCTAGTGTGGCTGAGTATTAGTAAAGAAATGACGCGTTAACTCAGGGTCCGAAATTACCGCTCGCCGAGCACCAAATGTGGGTAAATCTCAGAGGGCTATCGGCTACATGTCGGTAAAGGTTTGTGCCAAAATATGTGTTTTTCAGTCTTCATTTCGGTGAAGCTGCAGCTACTTTCTTCTGTTGCTCTGCTGTCTGCACGGTGGAGCTTTGTGGGGGCGGACACACACACACACACACACACACACAAACACAAACGTACACTTGTGCAAACACACCCAGAACGCCAGCCACCACGTCACTTCTATTTACCGATAGCTGGCGTTTACCTCAGGCTAATACATTAGCCTGTATGCGGCGATTTATGGCAGGAGTCAGCCAGCCTTCCAAAAGAGAGCACGATGAAAACGGAGGACAAACCAGCAGGACTTGCAACCCAAACCAGAAAGTTTTAAAGGAGAATTCCGGTCAATTTCAACACGTAGCTCTGTTGTGTGTAAATGTGGAGTGCTGTCAGTAGCGAGAAAAACAATCGGTGCTGCCTACACCGTGTTATCCTCCTGCTAGCGTTAGCACCCAACAGGCTTAAACAGGGCAAGTTTAAACATGTTTTAAGCCTCTGAACATGCTCCAGATGTCATTACCAGTGCTCCCCATGTGCAGTGATTCCTTCTGAGGGAACACAGGGAATCTGACTGGAATATTGGATTGTATGAGTTCGACAAACGACTAGTGTTGACTTGACTGGAAAACGGGAAATAAACAGAGCTATGTGCTGGCTGGATTAACACAACTTTTATGCCTTTCTGTCACATCTACAGCAGTCAGATTCACTGTGTTCCCTCAGAAGGAATCACTGCACATGGGTAGCGCTGGTAATGACATCTGGAGCATGTTTAGAGGCTTAAAACAGGTTTAAAACCTGCCCTGTTTAAGCCTGTTGGGTGCTAACGCTAGCAGGAGGATAACACGGTGTAGGCAGCACTGATTGGTTTCGTGTTTTTTGCTACTGACAGCACTCCACATTTCCAAACAACAGAGCTACGTGTTGAAATTGACTGGAATTCTCCTTTTAAGATGCATGTTACAAAACCCCTCAAGTTAATATTTAGGCCAGTAACAAAAATATGCTTGGTCGGTGGATTTCTTCCATCTGCCTGCCAACTTGGCCGCTGAGTCTAAAAGTTAATTTCGGATACTGCACAAACTTTACGTCATGTCAGACATCGAAGCTGGTGCTCCTTCACCCAAACCAGCTTCTCTTTGTACAAAGTGTTAAGGGTATCCGAGAGAGCGAGAGCAACACCTCTTTACTCTCATTTGTAGTAATCAGAACCATACGTGTACTTCTGCCAAGAATCTATTAAACCCCAGTGTGAGCTTACCACATTTCTAATGATTTGATACTCGGGCATAAAATGATTGCAAATGATCACAGCAGCAACAATGTGTTGCTGGTGTTAGCAAAGTAATCTCATGGTTCTCCAGGTGACACACCTGCACTCCTATCATATAGCAGTCCTCGTCTTGTGCTGTGTTAACAAATACATATCCTTAAAGGGGCACATTAGGTGACATGTAGTGTGTCATATCCTGTGATTGTGTTAGAGTAATGAATCAGGCACTAGCAATGCATTGTGCAATGGCTTCTCTGGAGGTCAGATCTGCTCGTTTTTTTGGCAATAAGCGAGGGTTTCAGTGCAGTTATGGAGCCCCCTGCAGAGATCGTTACATTCCATCATTCGTGTGTCAGCAATGTCCAAACTCTGGAAAGTTATGTACTGTATGCTAGACAAAATGAAACGCAGACGTCTTAAAAAGTGAACAGGGGGCTGGTGTACGAGGCTGTTCAATCTTCTCAAAATGATACAGCCTGAGAGATCATGCCTGTGGATGTTTAGATTTCATTGAAGGTAGGTCGCCCTGGATGAGCCAGATTAGATGCAGGCCCCTTGCTTTTGGTGCAGCGTGAGGAGGACAGCGTGACACAGTATTCATATACTCAGCCCACAGTTGTCTTCTGGTATGAACTCTCAAGGCTCCTTTTAACAAATTTGAGGTATTTCTTATCTTTTATCTGTTGTGTATGTGCCCTTCTAACTGCCTTCATGGGCTCAATCATCCATTTAATTCAGATAATCAGGCTAGGAGGAGAGAAACGGATAACACAGACTGGAAAAGCTAAAAAAACCCAGAGTACTTCAGTTTAGCTGAAACGATTTGTCGATTGAAATGAAGCGAATCGGCCACTATTTAGATAATTGGTTAAATCATGGTCATTTTGTTAAGCAGATGTTAAAAAGTCACTGGCTCCAGCTTCTCAAATGTGAAGCTTTTCTGTTTTTTTTTAGTTACTTAATGATTGTAAATAGAATTTGTTTGGGGTTTTGACTGTTGGTTGGACAAAACGAGCCAAATGGAAACGTCAGCGAGGCTCGGGGAAATTGTGGGCATTTGTCACTCATTTTTTGTGACCATATTTAGGCTAATCAACAACGAGAATGATCGTTGGTTGCAACCCTAGTCTCCGCCAACTCCGTCTACCATAATACACAATATGTAAACATTTCTAAAGAGTGTGACAAGGAGGCTGTTGAGGCAGTTGGACTGTGCCAGTTATCGTTTCTAAATGCATTATTACTCATGTATTACGTAGTAATAGATGTTGTTGATTGGTAGGCTGGTAAAGGGCCGTGCGTATTCCAATTTCCTACAGTCAGCTGAGATTCATTCATGCAGTAAAAACATTCCAGTCAGAGTGGAGACTGTTGTCAGTATGTACAGTAGTTAGTGTTGTTCATAGTCAACACTGGGTGAAATTCACTTGTGTATCCAAATAGACACTCTGGGGCCCTATTTTAACAATCTAGACGCACGGCATGAAGCGCCTGGTGCAGGTGCGTTTAGGGCGTGTCCAAATCCACTTTTGCCAGTTTGACGACAGAAAAAAGGGTCCGGGTATATGTGTCTGTGTGCTGCTGTGCGTCCCTGTGTGTGTAACAAGCATAGTGTGCACGTGCTGTGCACGAGCCTAGGAGCATTTTACTAATGCTCTGTTAAAATAACAATGAAATGCTGCGTTACTGACTTTAGACCAGGTTTTTGTTGGTCAATGGTGCCATCACTTCCCACTGCCTCAAGATAGCAATACGCCCAGAATGCACCTGAACACACCTCCCTGTAAGACCAGAATGCACCTGAACACACCTCCCTGTAAGACCAGCACGCCCAGAATGCACCTGAACACACCTCCCTGTAAGACCAGCATGCCCAGAATGCACCTGAACACACCTCCCTGTAAGACCAGCACGCCCAGAATGCACCTGAACACACCTCCCTGTAAGACCAGCACGCCCAGAATGCACCTGAACACACCTCCCTGTAAGACCAGCACGCCCAGAATGCACCTGAACACACCTCCCTGTAAGACCAGCACGCCCAGAATGCACCTGAACACACCTCCCTGTAAGACCAGCACACCCAGAATGCACCTGAACACACCTCCCTGTAAGACCAGCACGCCCAGAATGCACCTGAACACACCTCCCTGTAAGACCAGCACGCCCAGAATGCACCTGAACACACCTCCCTGTAAGACCAGAATGCACCTGAACACACCTCCCTGTAAGACCAGCACGCCCAGAATGCACCTGAACACACCTCCCTGTAAGACCAGCACGCCCATGCGCCACAGATGGGCGCAGGTGCGTTTTGTTATTTAAACGACGTGGGCGCTGGACGGGAAACGGACAACTGGGTCAGTCTTAAACTAGCGAAGACACTTGGGTCGGGCTTTGTGCTGCGCTGGGTGCAAGTTGGGCCCAATATCTTTGTTTTTTACTGCAGACAAACACAAAGACTTCAGCTTGCACACATACTGCGTGTCTCACATATCCCCAATGGTGGCCTTTTAATTCAGTTCTTTCAAACGTGCTTTTTCTTGAATGTCTCGTCTATTTTTGTTCTGCCCAAAACATTTCTTCTGGTTGACGTGAACGGCGTAGCTAAGTGGCCTCAGTCAGAATGGTTGGTTGGTTTCTCATTTCCTTTTTACTGCTGTTTTATTTCTTGCATTTCCTTGTTGTCTCTGCCTCCTCTTCAGACCTTTCTCTCCGCCCTCTGTTCCCTGTCTGTGCTTTCCTTCATCCCCCCCACAACCCAACCCCATGCTACTTTTCCTCTGCTTGTTTTTTTTGCACCACCCCATCCTTTTCCCCCATCCTTTCCTCCATCCTCCCCCCCTCACAGCATGCACCTGTAAGGTTTTAATAGAACCGAACAATACCAGGAAATGGTTGCACTCTGACTTGGACTCCAGAAAGGACTATGCGGACCTTGGCCATGCCTCTCGTGATCATTACGTGTGGTTCAGTAGATAATTCTGCTTTCTATTCAATGATGAGGTAATGCTTGGTCAGTGAACTGTGAAATTCCCCCTTCAACGTTTTCTGTTTTCCTTTAATTCTCCTTCAGAACACAAGACAAAGTAAGAGTTTACATGCAAAATGTAATGTGCAAAATAGTCGTTTTTCATTGTTTTTTTTTAATTGGTCGGAGCCGAAATCGCGATCAAAATTAGATTAATTGCACAGCCCTAGGTTCTTCTAGTCTTTTTAGTAATATTTAACTTCTCAACACTTGAAAGCCTTTAACTCATTAGTGTAAAAACAGGTAATGCAATGTGAACGTCATACATGTATTCAGAAGCTTAGAGGCACCACATAATAACCCTAAAACTAATCTCTATTCGGCAATGATCGTAGTACATGTCAGAAGTTAGACTTTGTCCGTGGTTGGAGGTGTGTGTGTGAGCTGCACACCTGCCGTGTGTGAGTGTTTAGTACTTGCGCAACACATTCACCACAGACTTTTTCACACTGTGAACTTTGAAACATGCTGCGTAATGGGTCTATCTTCTGTCTCCCATTGGACAGTTTATTCCCACGTCAGTCCAACTTGCATGGCCCAACAGATGCCCAGGTTGTCAAACTAGCATGTGGCTCTTGGACGTCTGTGAATACATTGTTTAATGAGTCTGTGACTCAAAAAGGAGTGCCTTAGGTAGAGATAACAAGTGATATGTTTAAAATAAATGGTTTATGAACGTAGTAGCAGAAGTGAGGTAGTAATAGCAGATTTTCTTCCTCACCAGGTCTGTCAGAAATGATAAACTAAACTGTGCCAGCTTAGCATTCCACGGAAAAAAGCGTTGCTGACGAATTGAAATGTGTATCTTAACTCCCCTCTGCATTCTTTGACCGTCTGTTAAAGGCTGACGTAACCAGCTATCTATTTATCAATACTGTCGAGTGTTCTCGTAAAAGGGCATGCTGGTGCACTGCAGTATCTGCTCTGATTTGTCAAATAACCAGTCAATAGTGTCATGAAATAGCTGTTTGAATGATAGCTGTGGAGTTTGTTCTATGACCCTGACAAGGATGTGCTCATCAGACCAACACCCTATTTTCAAATGATCTGTTCTTCCTGTAATTTAACATAAATGTCCAGTGGGTCCGACTTCTGACTCCTATTGGACAAATGGTTGAAATAAGGTAAAACAGACATTATACAGACTGTTTAACTTGACTTGATACATGCACTTGAAGCAGTTGTTCAGTGATTCCCAACTAGGGGTATTAATAAAACCATTGAATTACTTCGCTATAAGTAATGGACAGTTAAATAGCTAAAATAATGCAGAAATGGTTAAAAAATCAAGCTTCTGCTCCTCCAAGTAGTGGTAGTATGAATGCAAACTTGATCAAACCAACCTTAACAATAAGTACGTTTACATGCACACAACCATTCCACTATTATACTGAATATGATACGGGTCACGTAAACAGCATATTCTGTTTGGATATTCCAAATAAGGCCCTTTTCTGAATATAGCATTTAGCACTGCAGGTATTATTCAGGTTTTATAGGGGTTTTTACAGCAGTTTGCGACAGTTTACGCCCTCTGCTATGGCCAACAGTTTGCAGGGCTGCAGTACAGATGCATGCCCAAAAATAAAGGGAGAAACACTGCTACTTTTAAACATTATGAAAGACTTCAACAGGTTTTTGGAAATGCTCAAACATCACAACGCCGACCTTTTTAAGAAGATGGCTGAAGGAATGAAAGAGGGGCGCTGTGTTCGCGCGGTCCAACCAAGGTCCAAGTCCGCCACCAGTGGGGGGAAAAAAATCCTATTTTTTGGGAATATTCATTTTAAGTCTCCATGTAAACAGCTTAGTTGGAATATTGTCTTTTTATTTTTTTTTTTTTTTTAAATAAGGGCAAATATTATGTGCATTTAAAGATAGCCATTGACAGTTCAACTGTATAAAACATCCCATTTTATATCTAATAGTTGATGACATTGCTGTGGGTTACATCAGGGATACTAAAAGTTGGGAACCACTGGTGTGGGTGATGTGCTGAGAGCTTTATGAAGACCTAATGGGGGCCTCTGGTTGTAAATGATAGATGGCATTGGCCAGCGTACAGTTCAGAGTGAAATTGGATCCTGGTTGAGGCAGGAATGTGAAAAGTAATGTGGAAAGTGATTTAGATCTGTCATACCGTGCAGTTATTTTCCAGCAAAGGCTTAATTTGGTTCTCAGTCCTCCAGAGCCGCACAGCATGTGCTCAAAGAAAGGCCACCTTCCCTCCTCCTTGAAAGACTCGCACACAACAAGTTCCACAAATGGCAAAATAGTTTTCTCAGTTTGTCATTTCCTCTTTCCTCCCCTCTCTTGTCCTCGCCCCACCCTTCCCACTTTCAGTGTGAAGGGGAGCGAGCGAAAGTGCGCCGACATGTGAGCCGATAATGCATTTTGACTGATACGGTACCTTTCCAGTCCCTGACTGGCACCCACTCTCACTTTTTATGAGAGCAGATTAACAGTCGGTAGATCATTGACTTGTGAGGGGGATGAAAGCAGTAAAACCCAGACACAAGAGGGGCTGACACTTGAACTACGAATTGGAGTGTTTTGTTGGAAAGTGTAATATAAGTAATACAGCTGAAGCCCAACGGACAAGGGTGAGAACAGTGCAAAATCATATCCACAGCTTGAGGAGGACAGGGCAGTGTTTATCGTAAAATTGTACAGGCTGTACAGTTGTACAACCTTTTTTTTGTTTTTAATGCCAAAAATATCCATCGTGTTTCCCCTTTTTATTCATTCTGCAGCCCGGACCGCTGGCCCGTCAGTCCATGAACGAGGCAACCATCTGTGGTTAGTTCACGTCTGTAACAGCAGGACAGTCTAAAGTCAATTGAAATGTTGTGTGTAGCCTACCGGTTACAAACGGGCACGGTAGTGAACGGATCATCGGTGTTTTATAGCTGAGTTGGACCAGAGAATATTCCATCAAAACACATCGGTGATGCTGTTTTGCCCTCATTGCTCTCGGTGAAGTTTGATAGAAGTGATGTCAGATTTTATGTTGAGTGAGCAATGCACCAGACTCGGTTTAAACGTGGGTCTGGCTGCTCCCCGACCATCATGGCGTCTCGTTCAGAATACGATCTCATATTGGACTAAGAGAGTTCACCGTAACGTGTTTCTGGAAACATTTGAAGAGAGAAATAGGCCGTGCAGCTGCTGAATCTGTCTTCAGATCAACAAAGGTCAGTTTAACAGATTAATGTCAGATTTTGAGAGACTCTAGTCACGCTCATCCCGCTCGACATTCCCGGGTGAGTCCCAACTGTCCTGTCTCTGACTGAACATGTCAGGTCGGCCCAAATGAAGGCCGACGGCTCCTCCAACGGACGACGGCACGGAGCACACCAAACAGACTCGAGTCACCGACCTCGCCAGACTGTCAGATGGCGGATTATCGGGTTGGCGTGTAGCTGCCTTAAGGCAGTCAAACTGGGGAAACAAGGCTGGTGTTAGCTGTTCATGCACTGTTGTGATGGGATGCAGTTGGTGGGAGGACAGTGTTAGTGACTTTTCAGGTCAATCTATTAATATTCCTATCAATGGAGCAGTGGCCACAGCACAGCTGGTTTCTAGGTTGCCTTCAGCTGGAGCAGGAGGGTTTGACTGTACATGGCCATGCTTTCAGGGTTTTCCCTACCATTATAATTTTTAGGTGCAGCGCCCGAGCCGGTTTGGGCAGCACCTTAGCTGAATGAAATGTTAAATCAATGTGACTAAACTAAAATACTTTCCTCGATCTAATGGCTGAGGTCGGTCCCCAGTCTATATCCTCGACCTTCCACATCCCAGGATTGCTCCGTTGCCTTTAGGCCGGATGTTTGTTGCCTTGTGCTTCCTTTTGTGTTGTTGTCTAACCTCTGGTGGATGTCTGAGGACTATGGTTAACTGCTCCTCAGATCTCTGCAGGGTAAATCCAGACAGCTAGCTAGACTATCTGTCCAATCTGAGTTTTCTGTTGCACGACTAAAACTACTTTTGAACGTCCACATGTTCCACCAAAACAAGTTCCTTCCTGGGACTATTTAACAGAGACACCACAGCTTTTCCCGGTGCTTAGCACCTCCCAAGACGATTGTGATTGGTTTTAAAGAAATGCCAATAAACCAGAGCACATTTTTCTCCCATCCCAGAATGCTGTGTGGACTAGACAGACCCTGGAAAAGCGAGCTTTCCAAACGTTTTAGACACAGATAACGGTGATAATAATGCTACAAAATGTTTTTTATTTTTTTATTGAAAAACCTTTTCTTGAGGGACGAATCCTAAACCCTCTGCCAAAATATGTGCACCTAAGTCTTATAAAGCTAGGGGGAAACACTGGCTTTGGTAGAGGCTGTCTCGACTCTGGGAGAGTCACTGAAGTGGAAAGGAATGAGAGGGAGTCTGACTGATGGATGGATGGCCTCAGCTTTATAAAGACCAAGGTTGACCTGCTTTTTCAAAACGGGACAACTGGGACTAAAAGGACATTCTGCTACGCCCTGCACTGCTACTATTAATCCTAGTCATATTGGTACTAGAGTTCCTACTGTTCCTCATACCAACTGCTATAATTATTAATCCTATTTCTCCATATCTACAGTATATATCTGTATCGGTGTCTCACCAAGAGTCGGGGTCTGTCCGAGGTTACTGCCTGTAATAAGGACGTTTAGGGGTACTTTTTGAGGGGTACTTTGGAGGACTGCAGGGGGTACGTCAGCGCTTTTTAAAAAGTTTTTGTCACTATTTTCGACCTCTTCCTACTGTCCTACCTTCCTTCCTTCCTACTGTCCTACCTTCCTTCCTTCCTACTGTCCTACCTTCCTTCCTTCCTACTGTCCTACCTTCCTTCCTTCCTTCCTACTGTCCTACCTTCCTTCCTTCCTTCCTACTGTCCTACCTTCCTTCCTTCCTACCTTCCTACTGTCCTTCATTCCTACCGTCCTACCTTCCTTCCTTCCTACTGTCCTACCTTCCTTCCTTCCTACTGTCCTACCTTCCTTCCTTCCTTCCTACTGTCCTACCTTCCTTCCTTCCTACTGTCCTACCTTCCTTCCTACCTTCCTTCCTACCGTCCTACCTTCCTTCCTACTGTCCTACCTACCTTCCTTCCTACCTTCCTTCCTACCGTCCTACCTTCCTTCCTTCCTACTGTCCTACCTACCTTCCTTCCTTCCTACTGTCCTACCTACCTTCCTTCCTACCTTCCTTCCTACCGTCCTACCTTCCTTCCTTCCTACTGTCCTACCTACCTTCCTTCCTACTGTCCTACTGTCCTACCTTCCTTCCTTCCTTCCTACTGTCCTACCTACCATCCTTCCTTCCTTCCTACTGTCCTACCTTCCTTCCTTCCTTCCTTCCTACTGTCCTACCTTCCTTCCTACTGTCCTACCTTCCGTCCTTCCTACCGTCCTTCCTTCCTTTTCTAGGTTTTTGAAACTATTTTTCCAGCTATTCTTGCCTTACTTCCTTCTTTCTACCGACTTTTTCCAAGTTTTTACGTGTTTTTAAAAAGTTTTTGTTGCCTTTTTTTTCATCAGAATTTAAATGTTTTTCAGCTGCATGGCTGCTGTTTGGTAAATCCACCGCTGGTCAGGGGGTACTTGGCTTAAAGACATAATTCAAATGGGCTACATTATTGAAACGTTTTGGTCTAGACTGCAGAGTCTCCTGAGATATCTCCTGTTGTGATTTGACACTAAAATAAATAAATGCATTGAATTGTAGCTCTTCCCTTTTCCTCTCCTCTCCTGGCTCCTACTGCGCCTCTTTCTCCGAGTCCTGGCCACTGCATCACTTCCTCTTAGTAACCACATGCTGGTCTCTGGGATGATGCCGGTTTCTAAAACTGGCCTCTGTTCCCTTCCTTGGTTTCCACGGTTCCTCTCTCAAGAGGAAGCAGGGCTGCAACTAACGATAGTTGTCTGTGTTGATTAATCTGTAGACTATTTTCTCGATAAATCGATTTTAGATGTTTGGTTTATAAAATGTTAGAAAATAATGGAAAACCGTCGATCAGTGTTTCCTAAAAAGCCCAAGATGACGTCCTCAAATGTCTTGTTTTGTCCCCAACTCAAAGACATTCAGTTTACTGTCCCAGAGGAGAGAAGACACTAGAACATGTTCACATTTAACAAGCTGGAATCAGAAAATGTTGTGTTTTTTCCCATAAAAAAATGACTCAAACCATTTCAAAATAGTTGGCGATTCCTTTAAAAGTTAACAAGGAATCAATTAATCTTTGACGCTTGAGTCAGGACACTGCTAACTCTGTTATCATTTGGGCATTTAGAATATAATCCGTCTGTCAGCGTTCATAAAGCTCAAGGATCTTTGCCAAGGCTTGGCTTCGGGATGACTGTGTTTTCTACCCACTGCCATGTATTCAATTAATGAGTAATCCTTGTCATGGTTATCTAGACCAGCTAATCTCATCGTAAATGGATCTCGACAGAATAGATACTGAATGCTTTCACAGCCAAGCGTGTTGCAAGGTGACAAGACTTTAGAGAAACCTTGATTCTTACAGGATTATGGAGGACTTGGCAGGGCGGCAGCAGGAACATGAGCCAAGCGCGGGGGGCATGCATTATGACTGCCAATGCACACAGTTTTATCTCAAAGTCAAGTCAACATCCATGTTTTCCTACAACCGTCAAGTCTCCGCAAGGGAAGGCCTACGTCTAAAACTGTCTGATCCCTCCTTTTTTTTCTACTTTCTATATAGAACAGCGCTTGTCAAACTAGAATAGCTGTTGGGAGTATTTTAGTCTTCATGCTACTCTCTGGAGAGCTAGTTTTAAAGTGTGTCATCGAGTTATCTGTGGCAAGCATGTGAGTCAGATTTCAACAGACTTTACTACGCATAGTGTCCAAATTACAGCTGGAACGCTTAAGTTGGTTTCCAGAAAATGAATAGGCAACATATTGATAATCATAAGTCATTTTTCAAGCAGAAATACCACGATTCTTAGTTTTTAAATATTCTTCGTCTGTGTGATAGTGAGCTGATTATCTTTGGGTGTTGGCCTGTTGGTCAGACATAAAAACTGAAGACGTCATCTTGAAGTTGACTTTTGTTACGCATTTGTAAGTGTTTTCTGACTTTTTTTTAAACAATCTCGAAAATGATCGTCAGATTAATTGATAATGAAAATAACTGTTGTAATGCAGTTTGATTGCAGCAATAGACGGTGTCTGTTTGTTACAAGTGTTTGCTTGCTGTTTTTATTGCAGCCAACATGCCTCCCTGCATCTGAGTGTAGTTTTAAAACGCTGCAAGCTAAAGCAACACCAGAGCTTTGGGTGTGTTCAGCCTGTTCTATTTCACTTCTTGTTTTTGCCAAACAACAAAGCCATGTGTAGTCAGTCATGGCTCCTAATCAACTCTGCATGGGGCCAAATGATCCAAGCGTACTGGAGCAACTAACAGACAAGTTGTATTTTAAAGCAGCATGCAAACATTCAGACACACACATACACAAAGGCACTGAGCGCTCAGATCTGTTCGATCTACGGAGCTTTGGAGGTGATGCTGAAGTCACACATGACCTGCTGATGGGAGAGAAAATAAGGGGAGGAAACGGGAAGGAAAAGCCAGATAATAGGTCTGAGAGAGATGTAAGGAGGGAGGCATAGAGGACAGAAATCTGTGGAATGCCGTTGCTCGCCGTCTCTCCCTGATGATAAAGGGTGACTATGGGAGGAATGTGACCCTGAAAAGACTTGGATAAACAGAAGGGGAGAGGGCAGGGGGTTAGGACTCTGAAGAGAGGGAGAGAAGGGTGGCTGAAGGCAGAGGAGGCAATGTGGAGCCAGCTGAGAATTAAAACAGGGCTAATTTCCCCCCCCCACGTTCTGTTACAGGATAGGGTTGGTACTCGCAGGATGAGTTTGGCGGCGGGTTGAGCGGTGACGGATTTCAGCTGTAGTGCAGCCTGACAGTGTGTTGATAGAGGATGGAGGGAGGCAGGGGTCATGAGAAGAATGGCTCTCCCTCTGCTTTCTTTCTCACAGATCACGGTTAATGTGCTGGAACATACGGGACCGGCGTAACTCGTTAAACACAGCAACCCTACTCTTTGCTCTCTCTGAAGATTCTCAAGGGTCTGCCCCCCTTTTTTCAGTACAGATGAAGGAATGCTGCGTAGTTTGCATTTTGCCAGGAGCATAATTGATTTGGTGATTATTTTCTTTTTGCAGTTGTTGTGTGATGGTTGTCAGAAGTAGAGCTTGATCGGTGCTTCGGACAGGCCTCTAGAAAGTTAGATTTTTTTTATCAAATGTAAAACCCTGCTCAGTAAGATCTTAATCACAAATGCAACTTCTACTTATAAGATCAATCTTTTCCCCTAATTGTTGTTGAAATGCATGAATAAAAACATCTTGTGCACTGTTGTGTACAAGCAGTGATTTATGATCATTTGCGTGAGAGAACTGAGATTTGGGAACCAGAACCTCGTCCCACTGGACAACGTTGCTATTCAAAAATACTCTCACAGACATGAACCAGCTGGTTCTATTCCAGACATGATGATAGATGTAACATTGGGCTGGACCTGACCTCTGCTGTGATTTCCATAGTGTTTGCATATTAGCAACACAGCAAGCCTCTATAGCCCGCATTTTGATCCGGGCTTATCCATTTTCACAACAAATGTTGGCGTGCCTAGTTGCGCGCCAAACCAAAAAGACAGAAAGCTGTTTTCAAACTGCAATGGCGCAACACTCAAAGTGGAATTTGGCAGATTTCCCGACTTTGAGACTCCTACAGATTTCTAAAGAACCAGAGTTTTAATTTTCAGGAAGTTGTAAAAAAAAATAAATCAAGTTATTATTGTTTTGCTTGATTTGCTAAACTGTATGATAGCTAAGGAGCTTTTTTTCCTGGCTTTTTCAGGGCTTTATGTCGACCAAACTGTAAGTGAGAAAGCTATATGAGACATGCAATAAAAAAGTCAAAGGTGTTTGACTTTTTTGAAATAAAAGCATGTCAATAAACTTCACGTCTGGCCGTCGATGTCATTCTCATTTCCAGTGTGGCCCTTAGTGACGTTGAGTTTGACCCCCCTGCTCTAATAGGGCAGCTCTCGGTTTTCCCGCTGCAGGTGAGGGGACGTTAAAGGCTCTGACACACCAACCCGACGGCCGGAAAAAGTTCCTCGGAACCCGCCGAAGCGACGCCGACTTGAGCGTACGTTCTGCGCGTGCGCGGGACGTAATATGTCTCCATAACAGCAGGCGGCGCTAATCTGTATTGCCGCCCAAAAACTGAAAACCGGCAGCTGATTGGACGAACGCGTCACGTGGGTCTGGTTTCTCCCGGATTTTACAACCGAGCATCATGGCGTCTCGTTCAGAACACGATCTCATATTGTCCTAAAATAGTTCACCAAAACGTGTTTCTGGAAACATCTGAAGAGAGAAACAGGCCGTGCAGCTGCTGAATCTGTCTTCATTTCAGATCAACAAAGGTCAGTTTAGAAGATCTTCATCAGATGTTGAGAGACTCTAGTCACGCTCATCCCGCTCGCCATTCCCGGGTTAGCTCTCCACCAATCAGATGGGTCATTGAGTCTGACTGCCCGCCTTCTGATTCAACATGTCAAATCGGCCCAAATGATCGGCCCACCGACCTCGCCAGACTGTCAGACGGCCGATAATCGGGTTGGTGTGTCAGCGCCTTCAGAGAGGCTAGCGACCTGGGGCTGCTGGGAAAACGGTGTCATGCTCCTGCTGTGTCGGAATGATAATTGAGACGGTAAAGTCTGGGGCCTCAGTGTCAGGGAAAGCACGTCATGTTCAGTTAATTGCCCAGGGTATCTCTGCCTTTGCTTCAGTTGGGCAGGTTGGCTCTTCTTTTTCCTCGGTACTGGCCAAACTCGTCTGGTCACTTTCTCTATTTGGGTTAAACTGCAGCACTCCCTGTCAACATGTTTCTGTCAGCTTTCAGAGGCGTGTTAAGGCAAGAACAGTTTGTGCACAGCTTGGCCTATGTACAAAATATTGTTTATATTCGGCAGTGTAGTTATGTTAGGAAATTTTGTTTTTGGTTCACTGCAAATTATGGCAGCAACTAATGATTATTTTCGTCGTTGATGAAGATAATAATCTGTGGATTGGGTTCTGGATTAATAGAGAAGTTGTTTGGTCTCTAAAATGTCAGAAAATGGTGAAAAATGTGGATCAGTTTTTCCCAAAAAGCCCAAGATGACGTCCTCAAATGTCTTGTTTTGTCCACAACTCAAAGATCTTCAGTTTCCTGTCCCAGAGGAGAGAAGACACTAAAAAATATTCATATTTAACATGCAGCTCTACTGCAAATGTTATGGTGAACTTCATCTAGTTTGACAGTCAGCCTCGCTCTTGGATCTGCTCATCGCTCCTTGTGACACAACATTGAGAAACAAATAGTTTGAGGACATCCTCAAAGTGCGTACTCAGTGCAGTTTTTACATAAATTGTGTATTTAAAATGCACCGCACATGTTGACTTTTCTAACGGTTGTAGAAGCTTGTTGGCAAGTCTTCTTCCCGTTCAAACACAGACCTCCACTGTGGTGATCATTTTATTCTAGTGTTACTGTATTTACTTTAAGACAAATGTATACAAACATATCAAAGTCTTAAAAAGGGAAACTTAGAAAGAGATGATAGGCTGCAGAGAGAGAGTCCAATAGCTTATACACATAGGCACACATACAATATGACATCCACGCACATATATATATATATATATATATATATATATATATATATATATATATATATATATATATATATATATATATATATATATATATATATATATATATATACTACAAAAATACAAAGAACGATATCAATAGTGTGCCCTTACAGTGAAGTTTGCATGTTTAAAGGAGCAGTGTGGAAAAAATGCAGAAAGGTGCAATGGTATCATAGTGCAAGAGAGTGTCTTCTATATATATTGAAGTACAATGTATTAATTGTTTCAATGCGGCTACTTACTAAATCAGAAAAATAAACCAAGAAACACTCAACAGATCGTCACTACTTTTGAGAATGCTAGAAACCATAAATTATAAACGACTACTAGACGACTCTGTGGTGTTCTCAAACAAAACTTCCTTTGATCCTTTATCTTTATGGTTTCTCTGAAACAGAAACGCAAACAGGAATGGACAAAAAGGGCTTTTGTTTCCTGACTTAGTTACTGGGTTTAGTCCCTGGAACTATTTGACTGATAAGGGCCACAAGTCATGCAGAGGTTTACCCTTTGTGTCCACGATCAACCACAATCGACTCCCCTCCTCCCTCCGTCTGAGCAGATATACTCGACCAACCAGTAGGATCAACAACAAAGACCTGCTCCCTCACAGGCTTCCCACCAGCAGACAAACTGTTTGCTGGGAGATAAAATCTGTTACTCTGGGCAAATGTTTCTCCTCTGTCACCCGGATGTTCCAGCAGCTGGAATTTGGATTAATTGTTCACAGCAATTTGCCAAAAAAGGAACACGGCTCCTGGTTTGACATGGTCGTGTTCTGTGTCGACCCGACCCTGTCTTGAGCAGACTCTTCCTGTCGTACATCCTGACAGTGGTGACCTTTTGCATTCCTCCGAGATAGTGTGAAGATGGAAGTGTAGCGAAGGTCTGGTCAGATGATATTCAAGATGTGCAACAATTCATGCATATAATTGTTTTTACTGTGATGTCGGATAGCAAACATTTAAATGATAATTAGGAAGACCCATGGGCAGCAGCATGTCTGGTTTGATGACCCCGGAGTTTCCCACTTCCATCCACTTTTGTAGTCCCGTATGTACAACAATGAGACAAATTATACACAGTTGGTGGACCAACAGAAAACCACAAAACAGTCCTACAAAGACAGAAGTTGAGAAAGTAGGATTCAAAGTGTTAAAGTGCCCATATTATGAAAAAATCACTTTTTCTGGGATTTGGGGAGTTATTTTGTGTCTCTGGTGCTTCCACACGCATACAAACTTTGAAAACCACCATCCATGCTGTTCTGAGTGAGATCCGGTTTCTGAATGTGTCCTGCCTTCAGTCTCCGGGTCAGCTGGTCAACATCTGCACGGCTTTCTACGTCACTAGCTGAGACGAGGGGGCTAACCGTAGCATGCTAGCGTTAGCGTGCTAGCTCGTTCTGAATGGCAAAACACTGCTACAACACACACTAGTTCACCCTAATCTACAAAAGAACTACTTCCATGTCCCTGTTCTGCAGGTATTCCACACAAAGGTGGAAGTGTTCCCTCGTTTAGAAGAAGTCTCCCAGCTAATGCTGCCTTGTACTTCTGAAGTTGGAGAAACAGCTAGTTAGCTCATGTAGTCCTTACCTAGCTACTGAGCATGTAGTCCTTACCTAGCTACTGAGCATGTAGTCCTTACCTAGCAACTGAGCATGTAGTCCTTACCTAGCTACTGAGCATGTAGTCCTTACCTAGCTACTGAGCGTGTAGTCCTACCTAGCTACTGAGCGTGTAGTCCTTACCTAGCTACTGAGCATGTAGTCCTTACCTAGCTACTGAGCATGTAGTCCTTACCTAGCTACTGAGCATGTAGTCCTTACCTAGCTACTGAGCATGTAGTCCTTACCTAGCTACTGAGCATGTAGTCCTTACCTAGCTACTGAGCGTGTAGTCCTTACCTAGCTACTGAGCATGTAGTCCTTACCTAGCTACTGAGCATGTGCGACTGCCAACAAAGATGTTCCAGCAGTGAGAGGTCTCACTCTGTAGCTAAAACAGAGACCTGAACACAGGGTGAAAAGAGGAGCTGCAGCAATGAGCAGTACAACAAAAATATGGTGTTTTTTGAAAATTAAACCATGTAAACCTATTCTGGTACAACCTCAAAATACAATTATGAAAATGAGCACGATATGAGCACTTTAAGGCAAACTGTAACAGAGGTTGCAATACAACCAATAAGTCGAATGAGGGAGTCCGTCGTTTTGGTCTTAGTCCACTAAGATTTCTTTAGTCTCAGTCTTTTTTTTTTAATGCTATTTCATGCTGAATGACTTACTTCCAAGAAACTATGAGCACATCTCTGGTAAACACAAGATTTAAACTGGTGCTTTTGCACGATTCTTTGTGGAGAAACCCAGTTTTACAGATCTGTCCATTGAATCAACTTATCGACTAGTGGACAAAATTGAACTAAGTGTTAGTCGACTAATAATTTCTTAGATCAGGACAGCCCCAATGAATTCATCATTAATCTGTTTCATATTTTTTGTCGTTTGATGTCTGAATTTCTGACCCATCTCCACGATTTCCTTAATTTCCCAGCACTAACTTCTCTCTCTCTCTCTCTCTCTCTCTCTCTCTCTCTCTCTCTCTCTCTCTCTCTCTCGAACAGCTACTATGTCGGCCGCAGACAAGTTCCTGTACGTGGACCGCAATGTGGTCAACAACCCACTGGCGCAGGCGGACTGGGCCACCAAGAAGCTGGTATGGGTGCCCTCGGAGCGCCTGGGCTTCGAGGCCGGCTCTGTGAAGGAGGAGCGCGGCGACGAGTGCGTGGTCGAGCTGGCAGACTCGGGGAAGAAGATCAAGGTGAACAAGGATGACATCCAGAAGATGAACCCGCCCAAGTTCAGCAAGGTGGAGGACATGGCGGAGCTCACCTGCCTGAACGAGGCCTCTGTGCTGCACAACCTGAAGGAGAGATACTACTCTGGTCTCATATATGTGAGTGTGAAGCCGTCATGGACGCAAAATGACTCAAACCAAGCATTGATTCATACATTGTACCTAATTTTGCTTAAGTATGTAGCAGTGATGCATGGGGCACCTCCGCAGGCGTAGAGACACGCTCCGCAGGCGTAGAGACACGCTCCGCAGGCGTAGACCTGTACCGGTCGCAGGCATCGCTACCAGTTCCGTACTTGGGAAATGGCTGCATGTGTCCATGCACGCATCATCGTAGCTGCACGACCGCTACAATCTGCTGCTTTCCGCAGACGCGAAATGTACAGTATGTCCAAGCTTTCCGGACGGGTGAACTGGGACTCGGTTGCCCGCGATGGTTAACGTTGGCGGTCAGAGGAGGGGGAAAAAAAAAAAAATCTAAACTAGCATTTTTAGTTTCAGTGCAAGTGTTTTTCTCCAAATGTTTCTTTGTAGTCTTAAATTAAGATTTTAGGAATATGTCAGGTTTAAAAAACAAAGTACAGCTATGCGTTGCTATTTTCTGGATGTGCTTGCTTGTCCAAAAAAAGATTGAAGGAAACTTAAGCACTCCAGAGTGTAATGTTTAAAAAGCCTTTTAATATCTTCTTGGCTTTACATTAAACAAATGCCTACTTGTTTTAGCCATTAAGGCTTCCATCAGGGCAAGTACAAAATGGTCGCCTTTGGGCTGTCTCTTTTAACTAATTGGCAAGTGATTGCATGGTCAGTATACATGGGTAATAAGTCACATGACAGACCATGTTGCGCAGAGGAAATCAAAAGACAACCCAATAAAAGGACAAAATAGCAATAAACAAGCAGAAAAAATGCATACAAAACATCATTAAACCTCTTAATCTTTAGGCAGAGCAGCCTATCCCATCATTCATCAGGGCAAAGGATTATCAGAATAACTATGTCCCATTGGCATTTTCCTTTTCATTGTTATGAAATCCCCGCTGTGTTATAGAGAACAATCTGCCATGGCCAGTCTCCAAACCAATGTATCTCCCCGTCCAACCTCCTAATTATCTCATTAAGCCCCATTGTTTAAGACAACCCATTGTGTGCAGATTGTCACTGCAGAGACAGTGTACAATCTACTCAGATACTCATGGCATGCAGGCGTTTTCTCTGTCCCTCTCGTCTCTGTTGTTATCTCCCTCCCTTCTCTGTGTGTTTGGAGTTATCTTGTAAACAGGAAGCTGCAGGGAACAATGCAGTCCCACACATGAGATGTAAAGAAGGAAGGGGCATCCAGTTTTTACAGTGATGGACATGGAATGTAAATCGTGTTGTAACTGCTATTACTTCCCCCATAATTTATGTTGTGTATCCCCATGTGGTGGCCTGGGAGTGATTTGCTCTCTTCGACTCTGTGGTGTGTGTGACCCGGTCAGATCAACACAGCCTGTTGTCCCCTCCCTCGCTCCCCCCAGAGATCCAGGCTACGCTTGGTTAACGTGGTGCCTCCAGGCTCTGTAGTCTTTAGATGGACCGTTTCTCAGGGGAGAGCGGGTGTACAACAGCGGGAGAGATGCCTGGTACAGACTTGCTGGGAGGGCAGCACAGGAATGCAGCACATAGAAAAAACCAGTCTGACGTTATGGTAGGAGAACGAGTCCAGATACACAAAAGAAAAGATTCTGTGGAGTTTATAGAAAGGAAAGAAGAAGGGTTTCAATGTTCAGAGCAGAAAAGAGAATTCCACCATGTCGACCTGAGATATGACTTGGCTAACCTGTAGAGTAGTTTTACTAACATAAAACATCAGTTGCTCAGCAGCAGGGTGGGGTCGCGATTACATAATATATGAGGGAAACCAATCAGAGTTCATGAGAAACTTCCAGCTCCCTCTTGATGGGGGACGGCCTTAGTATTGAATCAGTGCCAAGAATAACTTCTACAACAACTTAGTATATCATCACTGTAGGGCAGAAACCTTATACTGTATGTCCATATTTTATCATAAAAATAATATAATAATGCCATTGGTCCCTCTTTACGTCCGTCTCTGGGTTTTAATTATTTAAACACTGACCGTCAATTTGATCTGACTTTGTCTGAAGTAAATGGCTCAAAAAATGCTTTCAAATTAGCCTTTTTTTCATGTTTTTTAACAGTTTAGGACATGCAAGGTTTCCCCTGACAGTGATGATATGAAATGACTAGTGTTCCAGTCCACGATCCTAATTCTGCTCTGCACACTAAATGGAGACTTGCAAATCTCCTTCATGATATTTCCCGGTCTGTAGAACAACCGAAACCCTCCTCTACCACCGGTACCTTCACTTCTTCTTATTCCATGTGCAGCTTTTCTTTTGAACGCCTCTCATCTGTCCTGCAGACATACTCTGGGCTCTTCTGTGTCGTCATAAACCCCTACAAGAACCTGCCCATCTACTCAGAGGAGATTGTTGAAATGTACAAGGGCAAGAAGAGGCATGAAATGCCGCCTCATATCTATGCCATCACCGACACAGCTTACAGAAGCATGATGCAGGGTAAGTCATTCTCCCCCCCCACCGCTATAAACTGTCATGACTATTGCTTGAGAATATTATAAGGAAATAATGCAGTGGAATTTAACATCTGCTGGCCTACATAATGCCCTTTCTTGCTTTGATTCAAACCTTTGCCAGTTATTTTTGCAGCCCAAAGCTTGGAATATGGGTCAACGTCAATGCAGCTACTGTTCTCCGAGTAGTACACAGAGTTATAAACTGTAAGGCCCCTAAGAGAATAGGTTGTGCGCATGCATACTTCAATATAGACAGTTTATTTGTGTCAGTACGCTCTCTGAAAAATGACATGCAGGGCATGGGAGTTTGTGCCTTCATATGGAAGTCTAACAGGAACCAATCGCTGCAGAATATTTGATGTGATACTAGCAGAGTATTCATACAATTTCAGAAAATACCAGACGCTCCCGATTCAAACTAAGAAAGGTTGTATTTAAAAAAAGGTGCATGATGTTTCTCCTGTATAGCTCATTTGTCACATTCTTTTGAAGAGTATACAGGAGAGGTAAAAACCAAATCTTGTTCTTAAGACATTTTCAAGACTAGTTAACAGTGACTGTGTTAGGTCCTTTTAAGTGCTGCTCTTACTTTGCTAATGCAGAGTTCCTGTGTTTGGCATATGTCATCTTGTTGTTTTGAGGCTTTTCAACGTGTGTGTATATGTGTGTGTGTGTGTGTGTGTATATATATATATATATATATATATATATATATATATATATATATATATATATATATATATATATATATATATATATATATATATATAGCCCGTTACAGCAACCAGAATAAAACCTAACTTACATTACATGTCATTTAGCTGATGCTTTCATCCAAAGCGACTTACACTTGCTATATATGTCAGAAAGATGCCGTGTTTAGTGTCTTGAGTCATTCACAACAAAAGCTGAACATCCGAAGCAACAGTTGGTATTTCCTGCAGGGCCTTTGTATTGTAATGTGTTTATTTAGTCCACGTCCTGTAAGTGCTCTTAGCTCGACAGTCGAGCCCCATTTTAGCCCCGTTTTCCTGATGTGTTGTCTGTCATGCACACGTCCCATGAAAAAACAATGCCCCCTCTGTCCCATTTGTGCTCTTTTTCTCCATGTTTGGCTCCAGCAAAGACCACATTATGGGAGGAGAACGGTGATTAGCTGGTTAGTTTGAAACCGAGCAGCACCTCTTTCCAGTCACAGGAAGCCGGATATTGATTTCCTGTCTGTGGCTATTGTACTTCCTGTTGTACCGACTACAAAACTGTATGCACTGTGGTGATAACATATGCTCATTTAGAACATGCAGCGTAGTTGATCTGTGAAAGGCTGCATAATCCAACATTTGTACATCTTTTCTGCAGATCGCGAAGACCAGTCCATTCTTTGCACGTGAGTTACAATCTAGTTACAACTAGATCACATAACACGTTGGACTAGCAATACTTCTATTAACATTCATGTAATGGTTTTGTCTGCCACTCTTTTGTTGCCTTCTCTAAATGATTTGTTTTGACTCTCTTATTTATCTCCGTTTGTCTCGCAGAGGCGAGTCTGGTGCCGGTAAGACAGAGAACACCAAGAAGGTCATCCAGTATCTGGCTCACGTGGCCTCCTCTCACAAGACCAAGAAAGATCAGGTCAGTCCTGCCTCTGATCCACACAGTTCATCCCTAAAAACTTTCCCTCCCATTACTCTTTTACATCCTCCAGTCACACCTTCTTTATCATTACAATGTACTCCCTTCATCCCTCACTTCATTCCCTGCTGTTGCTTTTTATCTGAATTATTTTCAGGTGAGACACAATCGCTAATTTCCTTCCAGTGTTTTCATCTTCCAGGAACGACATTTTCCTATCCCTCTTAGCACACTTGACTGTGTGTGCCTGTGATTGAACCTGTGATTCCCACCCTCTAGTGTGAATGCATACTTGATTGTGTACATGATTACTCCATCACATGGTTGTGTATTCAAACAGCTTATTTTCTGCAGTAGACAAACTTGGCTGTGATACAGCCGCCACAGAAAAAAGAACTACATTCAAAGGGGAAAAGTGGGGGATGGCAATCAAGATAATAGCTCTGCAGGCACAGAGTAACAGTAGTGCAGATTTTTTAAGAATTCTGGCACGCTGACATGTTACATGGACCAGAGGCCTTACTGCATCTTCTCATCAGAAATAAAACTACCATGTAGCAATCGAGCATTACGTCAGACTCTGCTGGAAAACCTGCACTACTGTTATCTGGCCTGCCAGCTTCATGATAGATGCTGAAAGCAACATAGAGGGGTTTGATGAAAACCACATCTATCATATCTTTTTTTTTTTGAGGTTGTATTTCTCTCTTCCCACCAACAGAACAGCTCGATCCTGTCACATGTGAGTTAACTCTCTCTCCCTTCATTCGCTCTTCCTCCCCCACCTGCTTTCTGTCATCACCTTCCTCCTCGGTCCTCCTACCCCTCACCCCTCTTCCTCCCTCTCTTTCCCCTCGCTGGAGCGCACGGTTGTGGGAGTCACTTTGTGTTAAGGGCAGAGGTGACATGTCTTGCCAGCCAATAGGAAATGGGGAGGAAGTTTTTTTCCAGGTCAGGGGCAGCCGTATGTGTTCCTGCGAAAAATTCAGCCAGACAATAGTAGGATAAGGGGGAGGAGTCTTTGCAACAACAAAAAAACCCTGCAATTCTTTTGGTCTAATTGATGCATTTATAGATTTGTCTGGTTGAATTTTTCATCATTTGTATCGCTGCTCGAGTCTGAAGTTTGACTGCTTTTTGATTTTTGCTTTTCTCGCATAAAACAAATAGCTTGGGCAGTGTTTGTGTGTTCAACACACACCGCAGCATCAGTTTATTTATCAAGAGGTTCAGTGAAAGATCAGTAATCCAGAATTAGATTTGCTGTATAGTTTGAGTTGATAATCCAGGGCCCTCAGGAAGCCCACAGGCTTCTGCAGTGTTGTCCCTAGGCTTGTGGAAGCCTTAGGTGCAGTTATTTACCGGGGGCTTTAGGGGTCCCCCCTCCTTAAGACATTTTACCATTATTATCACCATATCTGTGTCTAAAATGTAAAAGCTGGAGCAGATAATAAATAACACTCAAAAAGCTTAAAGACAAAACAGCCATTAGATGTGAGGAAAGTCATTTAGTTGTTAAGTGCTGCCCAAAGCGGCCTGGGCGCTGCGCCTAGGCCTTCTAATGTCAGGGGAAAACCCTGTTCTGACAAACATTTGTACAGTAGAACGTCATTGCTTTGATTTCTTTAAACTCAACATGTAATATGTACTTTACTCATGAATCCAGTGCAGTGGTAGCCTTTGGATTTTGGCAGATGCCGTTCCTTGTTTTTTTTTGCTGGATAAATATGACTGATCATCAGCTAAATAGGTGAAGGAAAAAAGTGAGGTAGCTGTGGCAAGACCTTGCTGGAAAGCACAAATGCTTAGCAAAGCCTTTTCTGGGAGTTAAAAACAAGCCAGTATAGCTTGAAGAAAGACGTTTTCAGAGGTATATTGAAGCCGAAAGGACCGCCCGCTTGTTTGTTTGTTTTGTGCTTTGGGTTCATTGGATTATTCTGCTCTAGGTGATGGGTTGCTGATACGGGTCACAAGGTCTCTGGGTGTTTGCAGATTTGGGCACTAACACGACATTATGTGTGTTGAAAATGCTTGGGTGCGTGTGTTTGTGTATGTTGCTGCCGGTGTGTGTGTGTGTATATACGGTATCCCTCCTTTTTATCACTTTGTTTTACATGTTTTGTACACTCCCATGTCCCCCCTTCTCCTCAGACGTAAGTACATCATGGGCAAACAAACACATTTGTTTATTTAAAAAGACTCCAACTAATCAGTTTCTTACAATGAGTAACATTCTAGTAAATGAATAACCAGTTCTCACGATGCATCAGTCTTGTTAGATCTGATTCCATGGCTGAGAACTATCCTGATTTACGTAAAGCGTACTTTATATTTTGCCTTGCTGTTCTCCGTATTTCCATCAGGGGGAGCTGGAGAAGCAGCTGCTGCAGGCTAACCCCATCCTAGAAGCCTTTGGAAATGCCAAGACAGTGAAAAATGACAACTCCTCTCGATTTGTAAGATTTAGTGCTACGTTTTGGGATTGTGACTTGTTATGAACTGCCTGTTTTCACAGCTGGACTGTTCCACATACCTTTCTTATGTTTTTTTTATCCTCCTAGGGAAAATTCATCAGGATCAACTTTGACGTCAATGGTTACATCGTTGGTGCCAATATTGAAACCTGTATCCTTGATACTGTCATTGCTTCTGTAGTAGTACTTGTGTTTCTTTGTTGGGAGTGTCTCACTGCAGTACACAGTGATTTGAAAATGCAGCCATGGTAGTATCAGGAAAAACTGGCCCTTGACTGATTGGCCACTAGACTTGTTGGAGAAGTCCCGTGCCATTCGCCAGGCCAAAGATGAGAGGACCTTCCACATCTTCTACTACCTGCTCACAGGGGCCGGAGATAAATTGCGCAGTAAGCAACATATTACAAAACTCTCTGTTCAAAGACCGAGTTAGAATTTCTCGAGGATTTGCAGATAAGTAATACATATTTCTGTTTTCATTCTGAAGACTCACAGAAGCCCTTCCTGTAAAGATTTTTAACTTGTCTTTTGCCATTTAACTCACTCCGACCATCCCTTTTCTCTCAGATGAACTCCTCCTTGAAAATTACAACAACTACCGTTTCCTTTCCAACGGGAACGTTACGATTCCTGGGCAGCAGGACAAGGACCTGTTTACAGAGACGCTTGAGGCCTTTAGGATCATGAGTATCCCAGAGGATGAGCAGATAGGTAAGGCAGACAGAAAATTACTGTTAAAATAACTTTCTTTTATTCTTTGAGTGGGACTTTGTTTACCGTCTAGTATCAATGCAACCTAAAACCACCTTTATGCTCCCATTTGTTCTTTGTGTGCAGGCCTGTTGAAGGTGGTGGCCTCTGTACTGCAGCTCGGGAACATGAGCTTTAAGAAGGAGCGCCACACAGACCAGGCCTCCATGCCTGACAACACCGGTAAGTTGGACCTTAACCTGAAATATTTGGCTAAAGCTTGGTGTAAGGTTCTGCGTTGAATCTATGCCGTGGGTACGCATAGATACGGACCCTACGCCGTGACTTTGATACCAGTTCCTTAACGATACTTCTTCGAAACCAAAAAGAAATTACAACAATACACATTACGGCACAAATCTTTTTATTTCTTTTTCAGCTCCTACTACAGCCAATCACAGACATTATTAGATCTTGGTAGACGTATGCTGCATGCTGATTGGCTCACTGACACTGATGAGATTTACTCCTTAGGTATTGTAATCGGTCGATACCTAAAAAGTATTGAATTCGGTACCCAGCCCTACCCTTTACTCATTTCCTGCTGCTCCTGAGGAGAAGGTAAACTTTTCCTGCTACAGCTTTCCCACTGTGGTCAGAAAGAACAAAGGAGACACTTTGTTTCTCCGTCTCCACCGACGGAGTTGGTACTCGCTCTGAAGCTAACCCTAGTTCTGCTACCACACGCTCCACTTGCATGCACGCACATACCGGCTCTGCTATTTTCTTAACAGATCCGCTAGAACTAGGCAGACACAAGTATAAATCCTCACACAGCGTGTGCTCTGCATAGAGCCTACTGCACTACTATAAATCAGCCTTTATTTTGGCAAAACTACCACCTACTTTGATAAGTTGTTGATGATGATCCTGCAGATATATCTTAAATGTTATTGTTTTCCCCTCTCCTCTTCTTCTCACTTTCTTCCTCCCGTTTCCTTTGCAACAGCTGCCCAGAAAGTGAGCCACCTTATGGGCATGAATGTCACAGACTTCACCAGGGCCATCCTGTCACCCAGGATCAAGGTGGGCAGAGACTACGTGCAGAAGGCTCAGACCCAGGAGCAAGCAGAGTTTGCTGTGGAGGCCCTGGCCAAGGCCACATACGAGAGGATGTTCCGCTGGCTCGTCATGAGGATCAACAAAGCCCTGGACAAGACCAAGAGGCAGGGAGCCTCCTTCATCGGCATCTTAGATATCGCTGGATTTGAGATCTTTGAGGTAAACAGTTGAGGCAAACTGTATGTGACTTAACAGTGTAGTATATAGCGAAATTGATCCATATGTACAAATGTATATTAAAATATAATAGACATCGAGGAAGAAGCTATGGCACTTGTCTCTAAGAAAGGCACCGAAACATATTTCTTTTGTATCTTATTCTGTTTAGAATGAATAAATTAAAGGCATTTTGAAATACTTTTTCTTAAAGACAAGAGCCTTGGGTTCTTCCTTGATGTCTATTGGATTTGTTCATGCTCCCCAACAAAGAACACTGTCTTTTGTTCACTAAGAAGCTCTCCAATCTCCTCCCTTCTTCGGTGTATTAAAAATATCATCCATGTTTCTATTTGTGCAGTGTTAAGCATTTTTCCTCCTGTGTCTCCCCAGCTGAACTCATTCGAGCAGCTGTGTATCAACTACACCAATGAGAAGCTGCAGCAGCTCTTCAACCACACCATGTTCATCCTGGAGCAGGAGGAGTACCAGAGGGAGGGCATCGAGTGGAGCTTCATCGACTTCGGCCTCGACCTGCAGCCCTGCATCGACCTTATTGAGAAACCTGTGAGTTTAAGAATCGTACTCACCTGTCGCCAAGCTTTAACTCCTTCATGTGACCCGACGTTAAAAGGGAATTACGTTTAATTTGAACTATGTCCCTATTTTCCCATGGATTTGTGTCTAAATGACTAATTTAGGTGTTGACCTGGCATCGGTAAGTTACACAAAAAAAGCCTAGCAGGATGACATTTTTCCATAATGTTGTCAGAGACTTATAATAACAATCTGAGCCTGTCAGTGGCAAAAACAGCACTTTTAGTGGACGGAAATTGAAGGTTGCCATTGCCCTACTGAATTACAGCATCGGTTACATCCATTTTCAAAGACTCTTGTTCACATTAGTCAGACACAAATCCATGAAAATAGGTTGGAAGGTTGGAAAAATACCAAAATTCCCCTTAAGTCCTGTTTATTTCTTAGCCTGGTCCTACTAGACTCTGGTACACTAGCCTGGTCCTACCAGACTCTGGTCCATTAGCCTGGTCCTACCAGACTCTGGTCCATTAGCCTGGTCCTACCAGACTCTGGTCCACTAGCCTGTCCTACTTGATCTGAGTCCATTAGCCTGGTCCTACCAGACTCTGGTCCAGTAGCCTGTCCCACCAGACTCTGGTCCAATAGCCTGGTCCTACCAGACTCTGCCCAGTACGCTACCAGACTCTGGATCTAAGCCGACTCACACCAATCGCTAACGTTTGGTTGTGACGTCGGCTTAGCATCGCTAGCGTTAGCCTTAGCCAACTCCTTCACCACTAACGGAGCGAGCTGGAAAATCAAACTGTTCCTGAACCCCGTGGGGAGGAGGGCCACAACATCATGGCCCCCAACACAACTCAGCAAAGATTGTTCTTTAACTTCTGGATATTCAGCAGCGTTGCCACAACGGACCGAATGGCTTCGCTCGCATCTTTCTCCGCCGCCATTACTGAACTACAACTCAAACTAGAGCACGACCTCAACGTCATCGTTCTCAGACACTCCCTCTGTTCTCTGATTGGACCGGTAAAGATTGGCCAGAGAAAACACGTGAATATACCTCAAACCCAGACGGAGTACTGAAGGGAAATGAAAATTGAGCAGAAGTACGTAGGAGGGCGGAGCCAGGCTATTTATTTCTGCTCAGATATCAGTATTTATTTTTAGTACTTCAGGGCCTTTCTGTTTCACACCTTAAATTGTGCCCTCTCCCTTTCGTGTGCAGGCCAACCCCCCTGGTATCCTCGCTCTGCTGGATGAGGAGTGCTGGTTTCCCAAAGCCACAGACAAGAGCTTTGTGGAGAAGGTGCTCCAGGAGCAGGGCACTCACCCCAAGTTCTTTAAGCCCAAGAAACTGAAGGATGAAGCAGACTTCTCTGTCATCCATTATGCTGGCAAGGTGAGTAGTTCATTATGAAGCATTCTCGTTTACCCATTTCTCCATCCTAATTTGTCTTACATGTGCCTTTTCTTTCATGCATTTGTCCAGTTTTCAAACGTTATAATAATGGCTCAGAGGTCTAACGCTTTGGCTACGTTGTTGTAGATTGTTGCTTCAGTTTTTGCACTCGGCACAGCGCTGTGAAACTCCAATCTATTGTCAGCTGTTATCAGAGGACGCAGGTGACAGGGAACAATAAATAAAAATAGAAACTTTTTAAACCAAACCTATACACTCATTGACAGTCATTAGATATTTTCCTGTAAATCGTAGTTTAATTCAAAAGAAATGTAGACCCTTTATGATCCATTTCTGTGGGCCACACACGGCTTACGTAAGAAAGTATAAATAGAAGACTGTCCTATTTTTACTCTTGTAGAGCGTATATCCGCGGTGCATATGCACCACTACGCGCTGCTCTCATGCCTGGTTTAGCCAGTTCCATTGATTTATACTGGAAGTGTAGTGTTGGAACATCTGCTCTGCATACGTTATCCGTGCAATGTAGCCGGCCCGTTAGCCAGTCTCAGAAAACAACTTGACAATTCCTGCCTAATGTCACTCCTCAGGTGGACTACAAGGCGGACGAGTGGCTGATGAAGAACATGGACCCCTTGAATGACAACGTGGCTTCGCTGCTCAACCAGTCCACTGACAAGTTTGTCTCTGAGCTCTGGCGCGACGGTGAGTTGAGGCAGATGTTAACCCAGGAATCGCTGCTTCTCTGGGAGCGGTGCTTGTTGTGGGAATATAGGTCATGTTTGGGTTCCGGTTTTGCATTTCATAGTGCTTTCTTTCTCTTTTATTGTCTGGTGTGTGGACCTTTGTTTTTACCTTCTCAAATCCCACTTGTTGTGTCCATCCATTTCTTCCTCTGTTTGGCACCATTTCGTCTGTCATTTCTTTCTTTTACTGGGTCTCAGAGGTACAGAAATCTCAGAGAGCCTACTTTTATCAGCGTTTTCCTTTTCTACACTCAAACTCAGGTGACAAGGTTTCCTTTTAATTTTAGACTCCCCCCACCCACCCCCTTACTCCTGCTGTCTGTTTAAACATGCTTATTTCTCCATCCATTTCTCCTCAATGTTCAAACTTGTGTTTTGAGTTTAAACTTTCAATGGATTAAAAGATTTTGTGAGTTGTTCCAGTGTCTTTAACCAGCGGGGTGCGTGTGTGTGCGTGCGTGTGTGTGTGTGTGTGTGCAGTAACGAAATCTTCTGGTCATCTTACGACTTGTTGCTCTATCGTTGAACTCTCCTTTTCTCCTTCTGTGTAATAGTGTTGTTTGGGGACTCCTGGTGTTGGTCATGGTTACTGCAGCGATGGGTATATACTGCATGGGTTTGGTGTGTTTTTGTCTTTATATCACCACAAAGATTACATGCCCACTGCAACTGCCAGAGTTTGCCACCTTCCTGACACACACATACATACATATTTAATTTAGGTGAACCATCACACATAGTTTTCACTCACAGAGCTACACACTAGCAGTGTTCCAACAGTCGAACAGCCCCCTTCCATGCACTGCACTGAGTTTTGTTTTTCGTCATGGTGTATAATCTCTCCACGCTTCACTTGCTTTTTGTGACTCCTCTCGGTCATCCTACTCCCGATTCCCGTTTCCCCTCGGCATTCACTCTGTGTTCTGTGTGGTGTTATGTATTGTTTACCAAGAGGAAGTGGAGAGACAATGGTCATATTCATTCTCCCTTGTGACATGCATTTGGTTTGAGTTTGCCTGGTTTAAATATTCAAATTATTAAATAAATAAAAAATCCACTAGCTTCTTACAAAGTGTCTCTATCCTCTCTCTGTTTCTTCTTTCAGTGGACCGCATCGTGGGTCTGGATAAGGTGTCTGGCATGTCCGATATGCCCGGTGCCTTTAAGACCCGCAAGGGCATGTTCCGCACAGTGGGCCAGCTGTACAAAGAGCAGCTGTCCAAGCTCATGGCCACGTTGAGGAACACAAACCCCAACTTTGTCCGTTGCATCATCCCTAACCACGAGAAAAAGGTACCAGAGAAATACTGTCATCTGTTAAGGTGTTTCCACCGCAGGACCAAAAACCTACTAAACCTGCTTAGTTCCTAGTTTTGTTCCATAGTTCCTAGAACTTTTTTTTTTTTAATTGCTGTAGACCCAATCACAATGTTTGTGTACAATCACTTCCAGGTAGAAAACTTCCTTTGTCCCGTAGATAAAATGTAACGGCACTGAGCAAACTGGGGACGAGGAACTACTGGACACACTCATGTCATTTATCTAACATGCATTTTTGATGCTTTCATTTGTCAACACTTTGACTAATGTTATCTTGGAGAGCTAATGTACCTGTTGGGCCACAGACTAAGAAATGAAACCACCCCAACTAGCAGTCAGTCCGACCGGCGGTGAGCTGTTGCTGTTCATAACACTAGATTTGGTTTATCAAAGACTCTAGCAAAGCAACACAGTTCATAAAGTAAGCACAGCAGAAACGTCGGCTAGGTCGGACCTCCGTGTTTGACAATATTTCTTTGAACGTTACAGTTACTGCTGAAAATGACAACAGAAATAAACAAGTTTGCCAAACTGTCATTTGTCTACCAGGAAGTGATCTTTGTGTGCAGTGATTCTGTCTATAAGCCACTGTGTAGAATAAAGCCGTTCTCTCTGTTTTGCCACACTGCTTATCAGCAAATGTTCTTCTTTCTCAGGCTGGTAAACTGGACCCCCACCTGGTTCTGGACCAGCTGAGGTGCAACGGTGTGCTGGAGGGGATCCGTATCTGCAGACAGGGCTTCCCCAACCGCATTGTCTTCCAGGAGTTCAGGCAGAGGTAACAGAATAATAACACTGTAACCTGTTCTCTGGCAGCTATATGTAAGAAAAAAATTAAATAAAATCCTATCCTCTGCCCCTCTCCCCAAGGTATGAAATCCTCACTCCCAATTCCATCCCCAAGGGCTTCATGGATGGAAAGCAGGCCTGTGTGCTCATGGTAAGCGTTCTGCAAAACTCTAACCAAGCCTCCACAATAACAAAGTCCCTCTGCAGTGCGATTGATCAGTTCATCTCCTGTCCTGTCAGATCAAAAGCCTGGAGCTGGATCCCAACCTGTACCGGATCGGCCAGAGTAAAGTTTTCTTCAGGGCGGGAGTCCTCGCTCACCTGGAGGAGGAGAGGGACATGAAGATCACGGACATCATCATCAGTTTCCAGGCCTGGTGCAGAGGCTACGTGGCCCGCAAGTAAGAAAAGACTATGGACACACTTTGACACTTTATAGCTTGGGGGCTGTTTCACGAAAGCAGAATTAATAAATCCAGGATAACCGATAAAGCGAGGCTTGACCTAGTCTGATCTGTGCAGCCTGGCTTGGTGCGTTTCAGGATGGCCAAGCCAGGCCAGGTCGAGTCAGGCTGAAGTAATTCAGATTGCTGCACGTTCACGGCTTTCTTTAACAGACCGCGAGGTCAATCACAGATTTCCTGACGCTAAAATGGAGAATATGCATTGTTCATACTTTATACAGAGTGAGTAGCAGCTTCATATGGAAGTTTGATGAAGTGAAACACATTATTTGTAAGAAACGCGGCCGCTGTAGTGAAACAGCGAGAGAAAGCGTTGCAAACAATCGCGGACCGACTGAATGTGTAAGTAGCCTAAAAATAGACATTATGTGACCACGACTCTGAACTGTAATCGTCACAATTATAATATTCAAGGAGATAGGCTGCAAATAATGTGCACACATTAACAGTTGTATATTTTGGATTAAAAGTGAGCAGAAGTGGTTGGTATCATTCAGTCCGTTCGCTATTGTCTGCCACGCAATTTCTCTCTGTTTTATTATAGCAAGCTTGCTTCATCGTGTGTATGGACATAGAAAAGAAAGACGCTGACAAGTTTGACTCCAAAATCTAGAAACTATGAAGTTAATTAAGTGATAAACTCAATGCACACTGTAAACATCCCCCCCCAGCAAGGTCCAAAACCATTGGGGTGTCCTCTCCCTGTTGTTACATGACTGTACGGTAACCTACACTATATAGTTACTGGTCCAGTGAACTAAGACTGTAATTTGGGAGGATTGCACAATTAGGATAGGTTTTGTAATTGTACAATCCTCCCAAATTATAGTCCCAGTTTACTGGAGAGAACACACACTGTGTGCTAAGAATGGCAAATAAAAAGCACATGGAAGAGTAATATACATGATCCTTTTATTGTTAAAGAGTAGAAAAATAATGAAATCATCTAAATAGATGTATTGGTCTCCGGCCAGTCAGCCATTGTTAGAACATTATAGAAACACACATGTAGTAGAGCCCTTTATATACTGCCCTTCATCACTGTCATCGTGATCAGTCATTGGCCATACCCCACCCTAATATTTAGAGCATCATTTGAGAGACAACATTTAAGCAGTCCTTCCAGAAAAATGTGGAGTTTTTTTGTGATTGTTTTGGGCTAAAATCCCTAATTATGCGTCACGTTTTCTTAAAAAATGTGATGGAATATGATATTTACGCAATGTTATGCGATGAAATTGCGGGAACTTGCAAAACCTGCGGTTCCATCGTGGCTTCATCGCGGGGTTTGCAGCTTTTAGATGACGTTCACGTCGCGTAATGACGTCACTTCATAACGTTCTCATGGCAGCAGAGGAAACGGCTGCTCTTGTGTGAAGTAAACACAACATTTTTCATCTTTCTGCTAAGATATTTGGGACATTTTTGCAACGAAAATGCGGGATTATGACGCGGAAATCGGCAATTTATGCTCCGTATTTGAAAACATGCGGCCTCCGCATAAATATGCAGATTTTGGCTGATTATGCATTGAATTATGCGATCGCTTAATCGCGTTTTTCTGGAGGGACTGTTTAAGCAAACTCATCACACTCCAACTTGAACAAGACTTTTTCTGCATCTCTGCCATCACAGCCTTTAGTTTGCCCAGTTTAGTTTGTTTGTTGCATTAAGATGGAAGTCAAATGAAGTGCGATTGTCTGAGTCTGTGTCTAACATTGCTTTGTAGGGCTTTTACCAGGAGACAGCAGCAACTGACTGCAATGAAGGTGATCCAGAGGAACTGTGCCGCTTATCTTAAACTCAGGAACTGGCAGTGGTGGAGGCTCTTCACCAAGGTGAACCTCACACTCAGCCTACATTTTCTCAGCTGTATTTTTCACAACCCTAGCCTTTTCCTCGCTTTCTTTTCTAACTCCCCTTCTTTCTACTGTTTTTTTTTTTTTTTTTTCTCAGGTGAAGCCTTTGCTGCAAGTCAGCCGGCAGGAGGAGGAGATGCAGGCCAAGGACGATGAGCTGGTGAAGGTGAAGGAGAAGCATCTGTATGCCGAGCAGCAGCTCCAGGAGCTGGAACAAAAACAAAGTCAGGTAAGCTTTAAGAAACCACCGTCTCTGTTAAGTTCATTTCCTTTTCCAAGTCAGAAAAATGGTCTGAAATCTGTGTCTGTCTAAAAGATTGTACAGGTGAGATTAAGAAAACCCAGAGGGGCTTATAGAAGGAATCTCTCCTAAGGAAGAGAAGAAGGAAAATATACAAGAGCAATTACAAGAGTCCTTAAAGTAGGGCTGGGCGATATGGAGAAAATCAAATATCACGATATTGTTGACCAAATACCTCGATATCAATACCACAACGATATCGTAGTGTTGGGTATTGGTGCTTTCACAAAATATTTACACAATGAGATTTTTGATAAATAATCATCAGTAATGTGGATATAATGTCTAAGTGGATAAAGGTAAATAATAGAACAGTTACAACAGTCTGGTAGGTTCAGACAATGACATCACTTTACTGTAACGCAGCCTTTACAACCAGAAGACACTTATGTCATATCACGATATTACGATATCCAAAATATAAGACGGTATCTAGTCTCGTATCACAATATCGATATAATATTGATATATTGCCCAGCTCTACCTTAAATCTACAAATTGAACATAAGTAAGCATTCACTTTTAAAAAAGCATAAGGTTGCCTACATAAAACAACAAAGGCATAACGTTACAAGAATATAGATCAAATGAGGATGTGTGGACTTGTATGTGTGAGTATGAGAGACAGGAGTTCAGATCAATACAGACAGTTAAGTGTGGTTCATTAGACAGGTCCAAGTTTTACATGATTATATGTAGTATCATGTTATATATATGTTATATATATATATATATATATATATATATATATATATATATATATATATATATATCTATCTATAACCCTCTTCTTCCATGTAATATTCATTGATGGATATTGATCAAATGAGTGGCGTTTACCCTTGATTTTGATGTTTGTGATCTTTAAGTCATCTGTTTGCATGCTTGCAGCTGAATGCTGAGAAGATGGCCCTGCAGGAGCAGCTTCAGGCGGAAACGGAACTCTGCGCCGAGGCGGAGGAGATGAGAGCCCGCCTCGCTGCCAGGAAGCAGGAGCTGGAGGAGATCCTGCACGACCTGGAGGCCCGTGTGGAGGAGGAGGAGGAGCGCGCCTCTCAGCTCTTGGCTGAGAAGAAGAAGATGCAGCAAAACATTGGCGTAAGTTCCCTCCCTCTGTGCACCCAATAATATCAACATAAACATGCAGTCGGGCTGTCAAAACTGGCCAAAAATGACCTCAGAAAAACACAGAGGTTCCAATATATTCAAATTTCTATTTTTGCGCATTATGTCCATAAGATGGAAAACATTACAAAGGGAGACAGAACTAACGCTTTTATACACAAACACACAAACATGTATTTTAAAAGGTAAACATACCGACACATTGCAAAATGAATAAAATAATGTCCTATATGACGTTGAACTTAAACACTGTCTGTCTGTCTGTCTGTCTGTCTGTGTCTCTGGAGCGTGCAGGTTACACTGCGTTCACTGGGCCGTCAGTAATTTTGGTCATAAACAACCCAAATCTCGTCGTCAGTTACATGTTTTCATTACATTACATGTTAGGTTTGTGGCGTCTTCTTCTTTGCCCTCGCATGAGGCAGACAGCTGCAGTAGTGCCACTTTTTTCTCTCACAATATCAAATATACATTTTCATAATCGAATGTCTGTTTCTTTTTTTATAATTTGAATATATATATATATAATCCGTTGCCAGCCCTAGTATGCAGTGTAAACAAGCAATAGAACACATGCCGTTTGATTAGCCTGGCTGACCCTGCTGTCGTGTATCTGCTCCCAGGACCTGGAGCAGCAGCTGGATGAGGAGGAAGCAGCCAGACAGAAGCTTCAGCTGGAGAAAGTCACCTGTGAGGCTAAGATGAAGAAGATAGAAGAGCATGTCATGGTTCTCGATGATCAGAACAACAAACTACTGAAGGTTAGGATTGATTCATTGGAGACGTGACTAGTCGTTATTCTTTTTGGTGTAAGTGCACTGACAAACCTAAGATGGAGCTAGCTCCTACTGTGCTCAAATTAAAGGATTTTGCTCTGAGAAAGTCAAACGTAACAAGTAAAAGTGCGTCCTCTCTGTGGATACTTATCGTTTCCCCTTTTTTGTGAGTACAGGAGAAGAAGTTGATGGAGGAGAGGATCTCGGAGTTCACCACCAACCTGGCAGAGGAGGAGGAGAAATCCAAGAGCCTGCAGAAACTCAAGAACAAACATGAGGCCATGATCACAGACCTGGAGGGTAGGAAGGGCACACGACGGGGACACACAGTCACTTACACGATAGCCATTTTGTCAAATGTCATTTTATTTGTAAAGCGCCCTTCATCACGTGTTAACACACAGTGCTTTACATTAAAAACTGCATACACACATTAAAACAAAGCATGAATAGAAAAAGGAATACACAACAAGAGAATCAACAAAAATAAACGACCCCATACAAATGCACACACACACACACACACACACACACACGAAAATAAAAAGGGTTTGAGTTTGCTTTTGAATGTGGACACAGTTGTGATGGACCTATAGTTTCCACGGGTCCTAAACAGTTTCCAACCTTTGGCATCTTTGTCTTTCCCTCCCTATAAACTCGTATTTGTTTCCCTTTTTTCTGTCAGACCGCCTGCGCAGGGAGGAGAAGCAGCGCCAGGAGCTGGAAAAGAACCGACGCAAGCTGGATGGCGACTTCAATGAGATCCACGACCAGATCGCTGAGCTGCAGGCCCAGATCGCTGAGCTCCGCGCCCAACTGGCCAAGAAGGAGGAAGAGCTTCAGGCAGCTCTGGCCAGGTCTGTAAAGGATGGGGCTGTCCTCCACTAAAGAGAGTCTTAGTGGACTAACTCTCAGATGATTTTGTCGACTAATCGATGAGTTGATTTAATCGAGCTCCAATCTCCACAAAGAATCATGTGTTTACCAGAGATGTGCTCATAAGTTTCTTTAATAGAAGTCATTTAGCTATAACAGGCTACCTGCAGGGTTTTAAAAGTATTAGAAAAATCTTAAATCTAATATTCTATTAATAAGACCTTAAAAGTATTACATTTCGTTTACAAAGGTCTTACATTTTTTTCTTGTCTTTTGATTAAATAAATGCTGTAAATATATTTTGTTCGGGTAACTTTTCATAGGACTAGAGCTCTAAATACAACACATTTTATTGATTTGATGTTATTAGAGTACAAACACACTTCACAGAAATGTTTAATGAAATTCAGGTAACGTTGCTTGGTTAATATTTATTTTTTTCGAGCTTAAATCCACACTGATTTTTCCATGAAATGGGCGTGAAGTTGGCATCACATTTCATCCTAGGCGGTATTAAAAAGTCTTAAAGTTAACTTGAAGAGTCCTAAGGGTACCCTGATTAAAAAATAATCAAAATATCTAATCGTCTAAGGAAATGCTAGTCGACTGAGACCAAAACAACACAGATTAGTCGACTAATCAGCTAATTGGGGGCAGCACTAGTAAAGGACTCTTCATTTTTTAATTGTGTTTTAGTAATTGTTTGCCATTGTTGCCCTAAAATCTGTCCATCAGCCATAAGCATTGCAGGTTATTGTAATCAAACCAAAAATGCCCCATCCCACTGCTCCATGTACTGATTTCTGCTGACCTTTTTCTCCCTGAAGGATCGAGGAGGAGGCGGCGCAGAAGAACCTGGCCCAGAAAAAGATCCGCGAGATGGAGGCTCAGCTCTCTGAGCTGCAGGAGGATTTGGAGTTGGAGAGGCAGGCCCGCACCAAGGCGGAGAAACACCGCAGGGACCTGGGAGAAGAGCTGGAGGCCCTGAAGACGGAGCTGGAGGACACGCTGGACTCCACCGCCGCTCAGCAGGAACTCAGGTAGAGATACTCATCTACAAGCTGCTCCAATGGTTCCAGTAACGTCATGGGCAGAGGTCTGCGTCTGTTATACATCGTGACACAAGGCAGGCTTCAACGTTTAGTTTTTCCTGTCTGACAGTAGAAAACATATTCTACTTGCACAAAGTCAGTTTTCACTGGCCCATATACAAATTGAGGTCCTTAGAAAGACATGTTATTGTTGAAATAAATATACCAACACAAGTATGTATATCTCTTATGGACATATTGTGTAAAAATAGTTAATCCACTCCAATCAGTCAAATCAAATGTCATTTCTGGCCAGTTATGACAGCTTTGTGTTTGTTGGATTGATTAGATGAGATGAAAAATGAGAAGAGCCTTTCGTGTGCCTCTCACAGTAGTGTTTTTTTTTTTTTTGCTTTCCTCACTACCGTTTTCAAGCTGAACAGCCAGTCATATGGATTGGCTGTTCCGCCAACTGCGGCCAGCCGGCATTCAACATGTTGGATCGGCTAAAAAAAAAGGGCAGATGAAGGTCGCGGGACACACTGCATGAACTAGGGCGACGGTCGCTCGCCGACGGCCCAACGTGGACTGATGGCCGACGGCCACCTTGGTGTGTCGGGGCCTTTTTTATTTTTTAACCCTGCAAGGAGATTAACCTGCGCTCTCCCTTCTCAGGGCCAAGCGGGAGACAGAGGTGACACATCTTAAAAAGACTCTGGAAGACGAGGCCAAAGTCCACGAACAACAGCTGGTTGAGATGAGACAGAAACACAGCCAGGCCTTTGACGAGCTCAACGAGCAGCTGGAGCAGGCCAAGAGGGTAAATGATCTTCAGAGCTTCTTTTTTAATCCCAACTGCTTCGATTTCTCCTACATTGTTTTTTTGACTGCAGAAAGCATTAATGCTTGTCCTACCCTGCAGAACAAAGTGTCCATGGAGAAGGCCAAGCAGGCTCTGGAGTCGGAGAGGAACGAGCTAGCCATCGAGATGCAAACCCTGATGCAGGGTAAGGGAGAGTCGGAGCATCGCAGGAAAAAGGCTGAAGGCCAGGTCCAGGAGCTGCTGGTCAAACATTCAGAGAGTGAGCGCCAGAGGCTGGAACAGGCCGAGAAAATGGCAAAAATGCAGGTTTGTGTACCCCTACACACGTCTGTGGTCAGAGGATTACTTTTATGCCGTAACTTTGCCATATGCAAAATCTGAGTCCTTATAAACAGACTATTCATACAATGAATACTATGTGCATACAAATTGAACTGTACGTAGATGATGTGTAGTTTCTGTTCATATCAGTGGTTCATTTCTTGTCTTTTGTCTGCAGGCTGAACTGGATAATGTCAACAGTCTGCTGAGTGAGTTGGAGGGCAAGTCCATCAAGGCAACAAAAGACTGCTCTGCTGTGGAGTCTTCGCTGCGGGATGTTCAGGTACGCAGACGCACATGCTGTTTATCCCCACCCGTATGTTAAAGGGATGAAACGACCGTGGTCTGAGGTTGCCATCACACCCGAGCATTTTGGTCCTTTTTAACTGAACCCGGGAGCGCTTCGGTCCAGATAGTCCAGTTGTTTTGGGTCGGTGCAAAAGCTCATTTGAACCAAACAACCAAACTCTGGGCCGCTTGAAAACGGGGGTCTCGGTTCGCTTCCAAGTGCTCTAGAGTTCAGTTAACCTTAGGTGAGAACGAGATTCGACCCAAATACAGGAAGTGAACCAAAAAACACTGCAATTACCAGCCTGCTGTTTGAACCTTGCACACGGACTTCTATAGAATTTAAGGGATGAAAACCTTCAAATCCATAACCTCATTTATCCTGTAAGGGCACTCGAGACAAAGCATAACAATTTATTTTTATGAAAAATGGCTGTAGCCTAAATAGTAAAAGAGAGGGATTAATTCACGTTATTTAATGCATGATTCAAATTGTGTTCTGAATATAATCTGTGCCAGTTTGAATGCTCTTATCAAGGGACAAACATGTTGTATTGTTTGTTTAATAGGCTGTAAAATATTAATTTATAAATGATGACTTGAATCAAACATTTCTTAAAATGTATCAGATGGTTGATGAGGAAAATTGCTAAGATTTTCATTTTTTTTGTTGATAATATTAAGTTATCAAATGGTCTGCTTCATATAATTCAGCTTTCCATGGCCATGTTTTCCAACAGGAGCTGCTCCAGGAGGAGACACGGCAGAAACTGGCAAACAGCACACGTCTGCGCCAGCTGGAGGACGAACAGAACAACCTGAGGGAACAGCTGGAGGAAGAGGAAGAGGCAAAGAGAAATGTGGAGAAGCAGCTGCAAACTGTTCAGGCTCAGGTATGGAAAAACACACATGAACATGTCCCTCACACTGTCTGCTAATACATGAGACATTTAGACCAGTAGCTTAGAAACTCGTTCCAGCTGCAGGATTACTTTTCTGTGGGGGGTAGTAAAAAGGTCAAATGTGAGCATTTTAATTCAGTTTTTTTGTGTGTTACTTTGGGAACTTGTAACTTCTGATGTTAAAGGTCCCATGGCATGAAAACGTCCCTTTTTATGAGGTTTTTTAACATTAATATGAGTTCCCCCAGCCTGCCTATGGTCCCCCAGTGGCTAGAAATGGTGATAGGTGTAAACTGAGCCCTGGGTATCCTGCTCTGCCTTTGAGGAAATGAAAGCTCAGATGGGCCGATCTGGAATCTTCCCTTTATGACGTCATAAGGGGAAAGGTTACCTCCCCTTTCTCTGCTTTGCCCTACCACCCAGAGAATTTGGCCCCCCCATGAGAAAGAGAGAGACATCATGGCTTGCAAATGAGTAAAGTATGGCAGTTGGTCAAGGCCACACCCCCACCCTCCACCTTGCCCCCCCCCCAGTATTAGGGGACCATTAAGGTCTATATAAAAGAGACTTCAGATACAGTATTAGGGGACTACTAAGGTCTATATAAAAGAGACTTCAGATACAGTATTAGGGGACCACTAAGGTCTATATAAAAGAGACTTCAGATACAGTATTAGGGGACCACTAAGGTCTATATAAAGAGACTTCAGATACAGTATTAGGGGACCACTAAGGTCTATATAAAAGAGACTTCAGATACAGTATTAGGGGACCACTAAGGTCTATATAAAAGCATCTAAAAGGACTGAGATTTAGCCTGGAAAAAGGTTAAGGAATAGCTACTTGGCATTGAAATCTATATTTGGCTTTCCAGATGTAAAGATTCCTTTTCACCACAAGCTCCCTGAACCCCCTTTTTTGACACCACGTCTCTCCTTTATAGCTTCTTGAAATGAAGAAGAAGGCGGAGCAGGACTCTGGCTGTCTGGAGGCTGCTGAGGAGGGGAAGAAGAGGCTTCAGCGGGACATGGAGGCGATGGGCCTGCGTCTGGAGGAGAAGTGTTCTGCCTTTGAGAAGTTGGACAAAACCAAGACTCGTGTCCAGCAAGAGTTGGACGACTTGCTGGTAGACCAGGACCACCTCCGACAGATCGTCTCCAACCTGGAGAAGAAGCAGAAGAAGTTTGACCAGGTGAGAGTGTGTGTGTGAGTCTGACTGTGTGTAATCTGTGTGTGTGTGTAATCTGTGTGTGTGAAATCTGTGTGTGAGTGTTTATGTGTGTGTGTGTGTGTGTGTGTGTGTGTGTGTGAGTGAATCTGTGACTGTGTGTGTGTGAGTGAATCTGTGACTGTGTGTGTGTGAGTGAATCTGTGACTGTGTGTGTGGGAGTGAATCTGTGACTGTGTGTGTGAGTGAATCTGTGACTGTGTGTGTGTGAGTGAATCTGTGACTGTGTGTGTGAGTGAATCTGTGACTGTGTGTGTGTGAGTGAATCTGTGACTGTGTGTGAGTCTGTGTGTGTGACTGTGTGTGAGTCTGAGTGTGTGACTGTGACAGACTGTGTGTGACTGTGACTGTGTGTGAGTCTGTGACTGTGTGTGAGTCTGTGTGAGTCTGTGTGAGACTGTGTGTGACTGTGTGTGTGTGTGTGAGTCTGAGTGACTGTGTGAGTCTGTGACTGTGTGTGTGAGTGAGACTGCGACTGTGTTTGAGACACTTTAATCTTTATAGTAGGGCTGCTCGATTATAGAACAATTCAAAATCACAATTATTTTGGTCAATATTGAAATCAGAATTATTTAACACAATTACTAACTACTACTTAAAAAGATGTTTCATCGTACTTATTTTCTTTCATTCAGAACACAAGATAAGAAAGGTGTACCTGCAAAACGTAATGTGCAAAATAATTGTTTTTGTGATTGTTAGGAGCTAGATTATTATTATTATTATTATTATTATTATAAACTCTATCAATTGCACAGCCTTACTTTATAGACTTGAACTCTCTAGAATTAAGAGTTGACACTGTCATCCTGGCTTTGTCTAGATGCTGGCAGAGGAGAAAACCATTTCTGCCCGCTATGCAGAGGAGCGTGACCGGGCTGAAGCCGAGGCCCGTGAGAAGGACACGCGTGCGCTGGCGTTAACCCGTGAGCTGGACTCTCTGATGGACACCAAGGAGGAATTGGACCGCAACAACAAACTGCTGCGGGCTGAAATGGAGGACCTGGTATCCTCGAAGGACGATGTTGGCAAGAGTGTAAGTCTAACAAAACGTGTTTTTCAGAGGTGTGTTTGCGTCTGATCACAAGGTACCCGCTGGGTCTTAAGTCTTAAAAATGTCTTCAATATAGTATTCGAAAAATAAGGCCTTGAAAGTCTTACATTTCTTTAGAAAGTCTTACATTT
The DNA here is from genome assembly GCF_031162955.1 of Sander vitreus. NCBI lineage: Eukaryota > Metazoa > Chordata > Actinopteri > Perciformes > Percidae > Sander > Sander vitreus. The sequence continues at coordinate 27,760,277 of NC_135869.1, read as the reverse complement.
CTTTAGAAAGTCTTACATTTCTTTAGAACGTCTTACATTTCTTTAGAAAGTCTTACATTTCTTTAGAAAGTCTTACATTTCTTTAGAAAGTCTTACATTTCTTTAGAACGTCTTACATTTCGTTCACAGAGGTGTAACATTTGTATTGCCCTTTCATAAGTTTCAATTACTCCTTGATTGTTTTGTCACAAAGCAGGTATTGAGAACTACAGTACAATGTTGTATAAAGTACTAAAATCCTTTCTGATATTCCATTATATCCTACATACTTCTGCCAGTATGGCCGTGAAGTTTATATTAAATGTAATTCTATATGGTATTAAAAAGGCCTTAAAAAGTCTTAAATGTAACTTGAGGAAACCTGGAGCTACCTTGGATCATACTAAGGGTGGGGGAAACATCGTTAAAATCAAATGTATTGTAAACATTTTTTGCTAAGATTTTTAGATATTGTTTTATTTGACCAATGAGTCACCTATTTTCTGTTTATACGGTGCCGCCAACGGCGACTACATCATATCTGTGTTCAGCTAAACCGAGCCAAAGCTGAAAATGCTGAAAATACATGTTGCATGTAGAAAGAAAGAAAGAAAGAAAGAAAGAAAGAAAGAAAGAAAGAAAGAAAGAAAGAGAAGGAGAGTCAAATTGGCACCCATGAATCGGGAAGAAAGCACAGAGCCCCCGGACCCTGGTTCACACCATTTGTTCTCATCCCAAATCTGTCCTCCCGGTCCCGCAGGTCCACGAGCTGGAGAAGTCCAAGCGTGCGATGGAGCAGCAGCTGGAGGAGATGAAGACTCAGCTGGAGGAGCTGGAGGACGAGCTGCAGGCCACCGAGGACGCCAAGCTGCGTCTGGAGGTCAACATGCAGGCCATGAAGGCCCAGTACGAGAGAGACCTGGCGGGCCGCGACGAGATGGGCGAGGAGAAGAAGAGGTCACTGGTCAAACAGGTCCGTACAGGATGGAGAATGAGGCAAATCTTGTTTTTCTGCTGCCTGTGGGGAGTTGGTTAAGACTGCTAGACAACCTGTATATAGAGAACCGTTTGGTTACAGACGAATGGAGCAAAATTCTTCTACGACTAAGGCTATGTTCATACTTGGCGTCTGTTTTGACAAGAAAAAGGGGGAATGAGAGGGGGGGGAACGCCAGAGCAGGGGGAATGAGAGGGGGGGGGGAAACACCAGAGCAGGGGGAATGAGAGGGGGGGAGGGAACGCCAGAGCAGGGGGGGAATGAGAGGGGGGGAAAAGACCAGAGCAGGGGGAATGAGAGGGGGAAACACCAGAGCAGGGGGGAATGAGAGGGGGGGAAACACCAGAGCAGGGGGAAAGAGATGAGGAGGGGGGGGGGAAACACCAGAGCAGGGGGAATGAGAGGGGGGAACACCAGAGCAGGGGGAATGAGAGGGGGGGAAACGCCAGAGCAGGGGGAATGAGAGGGGGGAAACGCCAGAGCAGGGGGAATGAGAGGGGGGAACACCAGAGCAGGGGGAATGAGAGGGGTGAAACACCAGAGCAGGGGGAATGAGAGGGGTGAATGAGAGGGGGGAACACCAGAGCAGGGGGAATGAGAGGGGGGAACACCAGAGCAGGGGGAACGAGAGGGGGGAACACCAGAGCAGGGGGAATGAGAGGGGGGAACACCAGAGCAGGGGGAATGAGAGGGGGGAACACAGCAAAAGATATTAGTTTTTAAAACCAAAATGTAACCTTAATGGATAGATCTGTAAAAACTGTTTCTCCACAAAGTATCATGCAAAAGCACCACTTTTAAACTTGTTTTTACTACAGATATGCTGAAAAGTTTCTTCGAAATAAGTTATTTAGCATGAAAAAAATGACTAAAGGAATCAAAAGTTGTTGACAAAATGTCTCTTTAGAAACGCAAGACGTAGACAAAAGTCCGAGCCTGTTTTTTCACATTGACAATCATTTAAAAATGAGAGAAAATGAGCATGAAATGAAGCTTCAAATGTCCTACAATTTCAATTTGAATTGAAGTTATTGTTGCTGTCAGGCTGAAACGCTGCTCGGGGAGTAAGCCGTAAGCTGCAGGTGCAGTTTCTTGTTTGTGGGTTATGGGGCGTGGCTGAACTCCAGCGTGCATCCATCAGGTGCGGGAGATGGAGATGGAGCTGGAGGATGAGAGGAAGCAGCGCTCTGCAGCTGTCGCTGGGCGTAAGAAGCTTGAGCTGGACCTGAAGGAGCTGGAGGCAGGCATCGACATGGCCAACAAGAACCGTGACGAGGCCCTGAAACAGCTGAAGAAACTCCAGGTGAGGCCGTCGTTGAAATGTCGTCAATGCAACAAAAACAAGAAGCCGTGAAGCGTTTAAATATACCAGCCATGTAGTTTTCTCCCTGTGTCCTCTGACCAGTGGTGGAATGTAACCAAGTACATTTACTCAAGTACTGTATGCAAGTACAAATGTTGAGGTACTTGTACTTTGCTTGTGTCTTCTCTTTTCATGCCACTTTCTACTTCTACTCCGCTACATTTCAGAGAGAAATGTTGTACTTTAGTTACTCCACTACATTCATCTGTTCCAGCTTTAGTTACTAGTTACTTTAGTTACTCCACTACATTCATCTGTTCCAGCTTTAGTTACTAGTTACTTTAGTTACTCCGCTACATTCATCTGT
>NC_135869.1:27737631-27750131 GCF_031162955.1 Sander vitreus | reverse complement strand
TGGGTTTGATTCCCACTGTGATACATCAACCAATGTGTCCCTGAGCAAGGCACTTAACCCCTAGTTGCTCCAGAGGCGTGTTACCTCTGATATAATTGTAAGTCGCTTTGGATAAAAGTGTCAGCTAAATGACATGTAATGTAATCCCGGAGACAGACCCTCCCTCTCTCCCTCTCTCCCTCCCTCCCTACCTCCCCCTCCACTCCCCTCTCTCCCTCTCTCCCTCTCTCTCTCTCTCCTCTCTCCTCTCTCTCCCCTCTCTCTCCCTCTCTCTCTCTCTCTCTCTCCTCTCTCTCTCTCTCTCTCTCTCTCTCTCTCTCTCTCTCTCTCTCTCTCTCTCTCTCTCTCTCTCTCTCTCCCCCTCTCTCTCTGTCTCTCTGTCTCTCTCTCTCTCCCTCTCTCCCTTCCTCCCTCGACAATATCTATCTCTTTCATGCACATGGCAGTATACACAACAGATAACCTTTAGACAGGTATATGAGCCCATTTACGACGACACCGGATCTATACGAGTTAAGCGAGATGGTTTCTCTAGACGGTATCATTAAAAAGCACCACTTTAAACTGTGTTTACCAGAGAGGTTTCTTGGAAATAAGTCCTACGGCATGAATAAGATAAAACATGACTATACTACTCAGGAAGGTGACCAACATGGATCACCTTAGACTGAATAAGAACTAAATGCTTTTAAAATAACAATCACATTATTTCAAGCATGATAGTCAAATAGCTTTTGAATGCAGTGAACGGGGTTCTAGTGTTCAGCTTTCCATCAGCCCAGACCTCAGCTGTTCTGTGGTCTTTAGTTTTTAAATGCTGCTTTTTCTTTCTGTTTTTGTTTGTTTTAGGCGTAACGACCTCCCCTTCACCGTGCGCCGCACTGTTCCCCGCACCGGCATCGAAAGCGACGAGGAGAGCGAGCCCAAGAGCGAGGCCCCGGAGCCCAAGCCGGAGTGACCGGCGCCGGCGTGCCACTCGACTCCGTAGAACTGCATCATAAACGGGCCGATCCAAATTCACACACGAGCACACATCACTGCACCTACTGAACGGAGAGCAACACCAAAATAAGAGTTACCTGAAACTAGAGACAGGGAAACCTGATTACTCCGAGTCTAGTCCTGTGACAGTCTGATCTCTAACATTGACAATCTATGCAGTCTTAACACACACACACACACACACACACACACACACACAGACAGACACACAGACACACAGACAGAGACACAGACACACAGACAGAGACACACACAGAGACAGACACACACACACAGACAGACAGACAGACAGACAGAGACAGACACACACAGAGACAGACACACACACACAGAAGCCAGTAAACTCGGGACAATCACCATGTTGACAAACACACACACACACACACACACGTTATTTTTGGGCCAAATTTTTTCGTTTGCTTCATTTTTTTTCGTTCTCTGGGAAAAAAAACTAAAAAATAAAATGATATTTTTGTAAGGAAACGTTCAAATTATGATAGTCCTGATTTAGGATCTATTTTTCTAATTGAAGGAGGAGTAAACAAAGAAAAGAAGTATACATAAATGAAGACAGATTACTGGAAGGGGACCAAAGTAATATCTCAATCTATGGAATTGTATTTTATGCAGAAGTTTTTATAATGTTCAGAATTGAAGGGCTTCGTGTTTGTTATGCTCGCGCTTTCGCTTCAGATTATAATGAAGCTTTATAAGCGGAAATGTACTCTCTCGATTTAGCTGCAGTTAGTACTCGTGACTACGCTTTAGGGCTTAAACATGTAACGGTGAAACAAAAATGGAGGCAGATTTCGAAGCGACACAATTGGAGACGTCTCACTGGCGCGTACTGAAAGCATTTGATTGGGACTGTGCTGAAATTTCTTAATTTTTGCACTGAGATGGAAAAAAAAAAAACACTTCAGCCTAGACATTATAAACCACTGCATTTGTGTGTTTCATTGAAACATTGACGGAGAAGCTTGGAACTTTTGGAAAGCCCGTGCACGTGATCGTTTAGTAAGTGCACCGACTGCCAACATGAACTAAAAGCTCTGACACACCAACCCGACGACCGACCGTCGGACTGATCGGTCTCCCAGAGGTCCAGAACACACCGAAGAGACGTGATACGTCTCCATAACAGCAACGCTTATCTGTAAAAATGAAAACCGGCAGCTGATTGGACGAACGCAACACGTGGGTCTGGCTGCTCCCCGAGCATAATGGCGTCTCGTTCAGAATACGATCTCGTATCGTATGAAGATAGTTCACAGAAACGTGTTTCTGAAAACATTTGAAGAGAGAAATAGGCCGTGCAGCTGCTGAATCTGTCAGATTTTGAGAGGCGTTCGAACACACCGCCAGACTGGAGTCAGCGACCTCGCCAGACTGTCCGACGGCTGATTATCAGGTTGGTGTGTCAGCGCCTTGAGGCGGCCTTAAATGCAGCTGAATTCTACCGGGCAGGGTTGGTTGGCTTTTTTTTTTTGGATGTGCATTGATTATTTACATTCATCACTTTCATTGTTTTTGTTTATGTTCAAGGTAACGTTGAAACTGGGTGGCAGGGTGGTCTTTATTACTCCACACACTGTATTCTCAGAGCACAGCTTGATGAGCGGTGGGGTTGGGGTTGGGGGGGGGGTGTACCTGAGGTTGTTGGATTCAGGAGCCAGGGACATACGTCTTCCCTTTACTCTGGCTCAAAGGCCTTCATATAGAGCCGAGTCGACATGTGACCACACGTATCAGACGGACAGGTCTTTAGAGATACACGCTCTTTGTGTCGGGATGCTGGAAAACCGCTCGCAGGCTGCTCGGGGGGCTGCTTACGGCTCACACTGCTGGGAAGTGAGAGGAATGTGTTAAGAATAACAGCTCACACATATAACGTGTCGCTGTTTCGCACTTAAAAAGCAAAGGAAATCCCAAAAAAAAAAAGAAACTGCATCTCCTCAATTCTTTTGTAACGTTTCTGTCTGCACCTCTGGAATGGAAATCATGTTGTGAAATGTTGGTATCAATAAAGAGGCTTTCTAAACTGCTACACGGTCTCATACTTGTCTTTATTTTCAGGGGGTTTTATAGCGATGGCAGTTCGTTCTCCGGTCCAATCTCACCCATTTTCAAAGGTTTTATTTCAGAAATTTGGGTTTCTTTCAACCAAATTGTCAAAGAAAATAACGTGGATGGTTCCATACGACGCTCTTCACAAGTTAAATAAATGATCATTTCACTACTTTCATTGAATTTGGAGCATTTGATAAATGAATTCAAAAAAAGAGCGTGACAAAAATGTTGGAAAAAATCAACTAAAACATCAGAAAAAGTGACTAAAAACTTGGTAAAAAGTGACAATGTCGGGAAAAGTGAGTGTGTGTGTTTCAGTTAGTTTGGATTTAAAATGTTTACCCAGAAAAACTAAAAGCTGCGTTGGTGACGGGAAGACAACACAACGTTTACACAACGTTCACACAACGTTCATTACACGTAAACTCAGGTTAAGACATGAAAACGATTCTAAAAACTGATACAAATCATCATTTGTCTCATTCACAGACACACACACTCAGACACACACACACACAAACTCACACACACTCAGACACACACACACACACTCTCAGACACACACACAGACACACACACACTCAGACACAAACACACACACACTCAGACACACACACACAGACACACACACACACACACACACACACACACACACTCTCAGACACACACACACACACTCAGACACTCACTCATTCTCACTCAGACACACACACACACACACACACACACACAAACTCACACTCTCTCTCTTCAGGCCAAAGTAGTTGTTTATGAAATGATGTGTTGTCACCAGCAGAGGGCAGGCAGGGTTCCCATAAAACACAATCAGAACACACACACACACACTCACACACAAACTCACTCATTCACACTCACACACACACACACACACACACACACACACACACACACACAGGGCAGGCAGGGTTCCCATGAAACACAATCGGAGCACAGCAAGTCCGAACCGGTTTCACCGTTTAGTGACGTGAGTAAAAGTACAGCAAACAAGGATGGGGACATGTGGGTGAGAACTCTTTCCGGTCTTTTACCAGACAGCTTGCTGTTGTATTCATGAATAATACAGCGGGTTATGTTAATACGAAGTCTTTGTTTCTGTTACTGATATAAATGTGTGATAAAAATGTTTTTTTCTCTTTCTATAGTCAGTAGGGAGAAAGTAACTCAAAGCACTGTACTAAGTACATATTTGAGGTACTTTTGGGAGTATTTCTGTTTTCTGGTACTTTCTACTTCACTGGAATTCAGAGGAACATGTAAACTACATTATTTGACTCCTAGTTTTTATATATATATATATATATATATATATATATATATATATATATATATATATTCAACTATAAATATTTAGGTTTTAAGGGCGGTTTTTTTGTATTCTGAGGACTTTTTACTTTAAGTAGGCTACATTTACCTGAAAATGGTTCTGTATTTTTATTTATGTGAAATAATTATTTTTTTTCTTTGAGTTATTTCTGGTCATATGTTTAATTTACTCAAATGTTTCTTCACCACTGAATATAGTACGTTAGAAATGCCCTTAAATGTTGATCTCAAGTGTATAAAGCTGCTGCTAGCGGCGTTTTTTAGACGTTATATTGGGATATTTAAGAAATAAAGAATCCTATCACACTGAAAGTATCTTCACATTCAGGTGCAGTTTTGTATTCTGCCTAAATTGAGATTTTTTGTAAGCGTTTCAAAGTTTTTGGATGCGCTTTTATTATAATTTTTTTATGGTGCCCTTTTAATACTGACATTACGGCCCACTGGTTAACCAATCAGAAGCCAGCAGCTCCTAGATGGGCGGGGCTTTCTCACAGTTACAACCGGCAGGAACCGGCTACTCGCTGTCCAGTCAGAGAGCAGGAAGACAGAGACAGGTCGGAGGGACAGAGCAGTCATGGTTGTCTTAGGTCAGAGGAAGAAGGACACGAGCCCTGCCCATGTCAAACAACAGCCATGTGTTTCATTCACCGTGTCCGTTATGTGTTCATTCACCGTATGATATTATAGCTAACCGGTTGCGTCAGACTCTGCAGACGACTTGAGGACCGGTAAGCTACAGAAGAATGTAGTAAAGTAGAAAGTATTTTTATTCAGGTTTGATCTAAATATAGATATGACGCAGTGTAACATTTCAGTGTCCTCAGAGGAATTGTAATAATGATGAAAATAGTGACGAGCAGGAAAATCCAGGTACAGCACACCGGATACTGACTGGTTTCTGTTGACATGATGGAGATGCATCCTATGAATGTATGCTGTATATACACCATACATTATATTCTATAAATATGATTGGTGTATATCTTTGGTTGCAGCAGAATATGTTTCTACATGAGTCTACTAACTCAGTTATAACCCAGACTTGCAGGTGTGTGAACATCCATCCAGCAAACCAAGACATTGCTCAGAACAGTCAAACACTACAGCTGCGAAGATTAATCGATTAGGTGTCAACTATTAAATGAATCGCCAGCTATTTTGATAATCCATGTTTAAGTTTGACATTCTGTGACTGAAGCTTGTTAAATGTGAATATTTTGTAGTTTCTTCACTCATCGGTGACAGTAGACCAAACTAATCGATTAATTGAAAACAGCTGGTGATACCAGACCTTTTTAGTGCTGAATCCAGATGAATAAGTCCAGCCTTAGTTAGTTCATTATCTGTTCACATGCGCTCTCACGAGACAAACATGCAGCAGATCTATCCTAATGTGTAGCACAACGCTCATTGGTTAGTTAATGAGTAGCGGTGTGTGTGTGTGTGTGTGTGTGTGTGTATGTGTGTGCGTGTGTGTGTCTCTCTCTCTGTGTGTGTGTGTGTGTGTGTGTGTGTGTCTGTGTCTCTCTCTCTCTCTGTATATGTGTGTGTGTGCGTGTGTCTGTGTCTCTCTCTCTGTATGTGTGTGTGTGTGTGTGTGTGTGTCTGTGTCTCTCTCTCTCTCTGTATATGTGTGTGTGTGTGTGTGTCTGTGTCTGTGTGTGTGTGTGTGTCTGTGTCTCTCTCTCTGTGTGTGTGTGTGTGTGTGTGTGTGTGTGTGTGTGTGTGTGTGTGTGTGTGTGTGTGTCTCTCTCTCTCTCTCTCTCTCTGTGTGTGTGTCTCTCTCTCTCTCTCTCTGTGTGTGTGTGTGTGTGTGTGTGTGTGTGTGTGCGTCTGTGTCTCTGTGAGATCATCAGCACTCTGATACAGACAGCAGGACCGTGCACATGTTTCTTCATCACCTGGAACAGTTCCTCTTCATGCCCAGCCTGTGTTTGATCAGCGGACGTCATTCCTCAGAGACTACTTCTCATTTCTCTTTGTAGGCGTGCAGACAGTTGAGAGTGGACCGCAGCAGAGAAGATCAGCAGAGAGAAGAAAGGAAAACCAGATTGAACAGACAGATCAAGAGCCATGGAACTATCACTGGTGAGTTTTACTGCCGGAAAAATGATTGTTCATCTGATATGAGTCACAAGTGTAGAGCTGCAAAGATGAATCGATCAGGTGGCAGCTATTAAATTAATCGCCAACTATTCTTGATAATGAAATAATTGATTTGAGAAACTTTTTATGGAAAAAAAATGACAAATGTCTCTGATGTCAGCTTATTAAATGTGAATATTGTTCTAGTTTCTTCTCTCCTCTGGGACAGGAAACTGAATATCTTTTGAGTTGTGGACAAAACGAGACATTTGTCGTCTTGGGCTTTTTGGGAAACACATTTTTTGACATTTTATAGACCAAACAACTAATCGATCAATCCAGAAAACAATCGACAGATTAATCGACAAAAGAGTGGTTAGTTGCCGCCCTACATAAGTGATTTCAGTTTGAGCAGAAGGATAGTTGTCATTGCACCTTTTTTTTTAAACTAATATCAGGTCAGGGCATCTTTCTGTCTGAGTGGTAGCACCGTTCTGACGTACAGATGACCTATCTTAACCTCCTTTTTCTGACTGGACAGGCAGGGAGTCCAGAGGTGGTTTTGGCGATGCAATAAGATAATATAGAAGGCTGCTGCGTTGTTGCATCACAGCTGCTGACAGCGCAGGGAAGGTCTGGCAATGTGAGACTACATCACAGCTGAATATTAGATTAGATTCCACTTTATTGTCGTTGTGCAGAGTACAAAGACAACGAAATGCAGTTTGAGTCCAACCAGAAGTGCAAAAAGAGCAGAAAAATGCAACGTGATATACAAAGTATAGACGTATATGTGGTGCATAGACAGGACGAGAAATATACTGCAGTGTATAGTAGTATACAGTTGGTTTACAGAAGGTGGTTTAGAGTAATATAAATGAAATATAAATATGTGCAGTGTGTTAGCAGTTACCTTATAAGAGCAGAATAAATATGGCTATGTAATATGAACATGTACAGATATGGGCAATTTAACAGTAACGTTATAATAGTAGTAAGAATAATATAGATATATGCAGTGTTTTAACAGAATATATTATAAGAAAAACAGAATAAATAAGTTTGCCTTCTTGTCCCTGACAAGGTTTCAATGGCTGCGGACCTCTCGGCTGTCTGTCTGTCTGTCTGTCTGGCTGTCTGTCTGTCTGTCTGACTGACTCTTATTCATGTCACCCCTGGACTCACAGTGACTTGGGTATGATGGTGAATATGTGTTGCGAACAATATGAAAATAAATCATGATCACAATTATTTTGGTCAACATTGAATACATGATTATTTAACACAGTTGCTCATTGACTTTTGGAAAGATGTTGCATTTATTGAACTTAAAAAACAGTAAAACGGTTAAACAACAAACACCCTGAACTGTGAAATGTCCCTTTTTATAGACCTGTCTTTTCACAGCAGACATGTTGACTTGTCATAGTAGGAGAAGCACAGCTGAGGTTGATCACCTTAACGATGGCTCAGTTCCATCAAGTGTCCCAGGGAGATATTTCAGTGAGTCAGCATGAACAATAGACCTTTTTCACGGCAGACATGTTGATGATGTCTTAGTGGAAAAGCGTGCATTCACACTGACTGTGTTTAACGAAGCTCAGTCGCTGCGTCTCTTTCCTTTCTCTCTTTCTCCGTGAAATGAAGCTGCGTTCGAGTGCGGTCGGAAACGATCTGACGGTAAACAATAGTTGTGAAATATGAAGTCTACTTAAAGATCACAGCAGGACGTCCCACATATGGGCCGTTTCAGTCGGTGTCCCTCCCACCACCGCACCACCCTGCGGTGAATCCCCTTTTTCTAGTGTGCAAGCACCCTAACTCCATACTTCCTCTCTCCTCGTGTCTCTCTGCAACCCCCCCCAGGCTCACCCAGCGATCAAAGCCTTCATGTGCGGCTCCGTCAGCGGGACATGCTCCACGCTGCTCTTCCAGCCTCTCGACCTGGTCAAGACCCGTCTGCAGACTTTGCAGAGCGGCATGCAGCCTGGGTGAGTCTGTGCACACACACACACACCCCCCGTTTCACTATCTTTGTGGGGACCCGTCATTGACATAATGCATTCCCTAGCCCCTTACCCTAACCTTAACCATCACCACTAAATGCCTAACCTTAACCCTTACCCTCACCCTAACCAGAACCTCATTCTAACCCTAATCCTAAAACCAAGTCTTAACCCTCAAACAGCCCTTTAACCATGTGGGGTCCAGCATTTTGGCCATGGCCAGCGTCACACATGCAGCTCGTGGGCCCCTCCGCTTTGTTGTAGTAGTAGTAGTAGTAGTAGTAATTAACTTTATTTTGGGTTTGCGGCACAGTTGCAAGGCACTTCATGACAGGACATCAGACATATGACACAAACAAATAGTCCCTACATCAGACACCGACAGACATAACATGAAGAACATACATCACACACTACACACCCCTGGGGAGGACCAGGCCAGCTGGACATCTGGCTTATCCTGACTGATTTAAGGCTTTTATGGCTTGTGGTACTAAAGAGAATTTGGATCTGTTCTTGGTCAGAAGGGGGGGGGGGGTGCAGAAACGAGGCCTAGATGGCAGTAGTTTAAAATGAGATGCCAGGGGGGTGTGTGTAGTCACATACAACGTTATTGGCCTTTCTCACCAGTCTGTCTTTGTAAATGTGTTCAGTAGTGTTATAACTAGCTGGCAGTCGTAACTGTCTTTCTGAGACTCGGAGGCATTTCTGAACCAGCAGATAATACAGCAAGTTAAAACACTTTCAATAAAAAGCAGTACAAAACATTTGGAGCATTTTGTTATTGACATTAAAAACAAGCAGTTTCTTTAAAAAGTAAATGTTTTGCTGTGTCTTAGTGTGCTTGTTGTCCAGTACAATGCCAAGGTGTTTCTGTCAGCTCATCTGAATGTTCCTCTTTCAGTTCGGGCCGAGTGGGGATGATGACTGTGCTCCTGAGCGTGGTGCGAACAGAGAGGCTGCTGGGACTGTGGAAAGGAGTTTCACCGGTTAGAACATCTTTATTCTGTCTCTTCTCCACCTCCGCCCCCTCCTGTCTCATTCAAAGTCTCCTGTGTTTATGAAAACATGTTCACTAATTCCCCAGCGTCGGATTCTCCCTTCTGTTTCTGACTCTGCCCCCTTTCATCCGTCTGCTCCTCCAGTCCTTTGCTCGGACCATCCCGGGAGTCGGGCTCTACTTCAGCACCTACTACTCCCTGAAGCAGCACTTCCTTCAGGACCGCAGCCCCGGGGCCGTGGAGGCCGTGCTGCTGGGAGGCTCGGCCCGGACGGTGGCGGGGGTCTTCATGCTGCCGGTCACTGTCATCAAGACACGCTTTGAAGTGAGCACAGGCAGTATATGAATGAATGATTAATATTTTATTATTGTATCATGATCATGCATAAAAGAAAACATGCCCAGCCCACATTGGCTTACAAGACACCATTATTCACAGCAAGGGACCAGATACCAGAATAGCAACAAAAATGACATATTGAGGCCCTGTTTACACGATGACGCTCGCGGGTGAAAACGAACGCAGCTGAAGGGCTGCGAGGCTCAGGATATTGGTGGTGCTCCCGTGGGTGCTGTGCTGCGGCTTATCACAGTCGACTGTGTCGTCATCATCGGACAAATGTGCAACGCCACCTCCTCGTCTGTCCAGACGAGCTTTTGTTGTTCGCTCTATGTTTTGGTTTGGCGCTGCTAAGGAGAGACGCAGGAAGAGGGTTCTACGTCGGCGCCCGGCCTTGCTGGTGTTGTGTAACAGTGCCACCTAGCCGCCGGGCGTGCATACTACATCGAATTTCACACACTTTTGCGTCACCATATGCACGCAGATTTCCCCCCCAAAACTCTCGTCTAAACGTGGAATAAAAAGTGAGAACACAACGCCACTTTTGCGTTTTCTCTTCAGATCGTTTCCGTCTAAACACAGCCTAAAGCTACAGTGCAGGGCGCCCAGATAGCTCAGTTGGTAGAACATGCGCCCATATATAGAGGTTTACTCCTCGACGCAGCGGGCCCGGGTTCAACTCCAACCTGCAGCCCTTTGCTGCATGTCATCCTCCCCCCCCAACCCTTTCATGTCTTCAGCTGTCCTGTCAAAAATAAAGGCCGAAAATGCCCCAAAAAATGTTTTTTCTGAAGGTTATCATACCGTCAGAATCTCATACCGGCCCATGCCTATTGTCCTTCTTATGAGTTAAAGCTACAGTGTGTAGTTTCTGTTTCCATCATGAGGAATCCTAAGTAATGACAACAACACTGTCGGCGCGTCCTCAAGATACAAGCATGATTGACGAAGTGAAGCCAAAACTTTGAGATCTCCCCCTCAGCAGATCAGACACGGGCCAAACTAAAAAGCAAATCAAAGCACACGTCAAATAATTTTCTCCAAATAATGGTTTCTATCATTTCAGGTAGTTGTGATCACACTGATGTTTGTTCAAGTGTAGCTTTTCTTCAGTCTGTGTTCTTGTGTTTCAGTGTGGCAGGTACAGTTATGGGAGCGTGACCGGTGCTCTGCGCAGCGTGTGTCGGACCGAAGGTCCTGCCGCTCTCTTCTCCGGCCTGATGGCCACTCTGCTCAGAGACGTTCCTTTCTCCGGTATCTACGTCATGTTGTACAGCCAGGCCAAGGCCTCGCTGCCAAAAGGTAACTGACACCCAGAGCCCTATCTTGCACCCGGCACGGCGCAAAGCCCGACCCAAGTGTCTTCGTTAGTTTGACTGACGCAGTTGTCAGTTTCCCGTCCAGCGCCCACGTCATTAAATAACAAATGCACCTGCGCCCATCTGTGGCCCATGGGCGTGCTGGTCTTACAGGGAGGTGTGTTCAGGTGCATTCTGGGCGTGCTGGTCTTACAGGGAGGTGTGTTCAGGTGCATTCTGGGCGTGCTGGTCTTACAGGGAGGTGTGTTCAGGTGCATTCTGGGCGTGCTGGTCTTACAGGGAGGTGTGTTCAGGTGCATTCTGGGCGTGCTGGTCTTACAGGGAGGTGTGTTCAGGTGCATTCTGGGCGTGCTGGTCTTACAGGGAGGTGTGTTCAGGTGCATTCTGGGCGTGCTGGTCTTACAGGGAGGTGTGTTCAGGTGCATTCTGGGCGTGCTGGTCTTACAGGGAGGTGTGTTCAGGTGCATTCTGGGAGTATTGCTATCTTGAGGCAGCGGGTGATGGCACCATTGACCAACAAAAACCTGGTAAATAACGCAGCATTTCATTGTTATTTTAACAGAGCATTAGTAAAATGCTCCTAGGCTCGTGCACAGCACGTGCACACTATGCTTGTTACACACACAGCGACACACACACACACACACACACACACACACACACACACACACAGGGACGCACAGCAGCACACACACATGCAGAAGATTACAGATAAAAATATTACGGTGTAAATCCTCCATCATAACAGCAATGCTCCAAGGTCCAAACGCGCCTGGCTTTTAAAGGGAATGGGAGATGATCTCTGATTGGTTGATTGCATGTTACGCCCAAAACACACCTCTGATTAATGAAGACACTAAGGTCAACCCTTTAGAACCAGGCGCCCGGCGCACGGAGCCTTTTTATCAGCCGTCAAACTAGCAAAAGTGGATTTGGACGCCCTAAACACACCTGCAGCAGACGCTCCACGCCGTGACCTCAGATCGTTGAAATAGGACCCAGAGTCATTCAGTATTAACCAGCGAAAAATCCCTGAAGGACAAACAGAACAGTAATTGTGGGTCTTGTTTAGTTTCAAGGTACATTTTTTTTTATTTTTTAACATCCATTTGAATGAAATGCCCACTAGGGATGTAAGGACGCATCGTGAATTGGTTAAAAATGGATATAAATATGTAAAGATTATAACCAATATATATATATATATATATATATATATATATATATATATATATATATATATATATATATATATATATATAGGTTATAATAATAATATAATAGCAAAGGGAATCACGTCTGAGGGCGTCATCTACTGTAGATGTCACCTG